>NC_140250.1:23933909-23938909 GCF_949987555.1 Borostomias antarcticus | reverse complement strand
TGGACTGGGCGCATTATGTGCTGCTGGGCTACAGACCTGCCTGGATAGAGAGGGAGAGAGAGAAGGAGAGAGTGAGAGAAGGAGAGAGAGGGAGAGAGCGAAATAGACAGAGGGAGAGAGAACATACAGTACACAATACTGTACCTACGGTACCTTGGCCTAAACATCAGCATCACAGGTAACTTCAACAAAGCGCTAGACGGCCAGAGAGATGAGGCCGTGCCGTCAGAAATCAAGCCGGACATTCCTGTTCAAACCTGGCTCAAGATATTAGACCTCATCATAGACCTCATTTCCCTTATTGACCGCGAGGTCTGGGGTCCACTTGCCAACCAATATTTTACAAAATAGGATTAACACCAAATTGAGTTCTGCAAATCCCTACCCACTAATTATCAAAATTCAAAAGAGAGCATTTAAATGTTATAATCACCTAAATGAACGTGACCCGGACACGCTCCATAACAAAGCCCTCACCTACAGAGAGACTGCAGAGAGACTACAGAGAGACTACAGAGAGACCGCAGAGAGACCACAGAGAGACGTCCCCTCAGACAGCCGGTCCTGGGACTCTGTCCACAAACACAAGCAGAGCCACCAGCAGAAACCCCACCAGACTAAAACAAACTGTACGAAAACAGAAAGAAAACTATCTTACACATTGGAAAGGATCAACAAAAACCAGAGCAAACTGGAATGCTATTTGGCTCTAAACAGAGAACACACAGTGGCGGAATACCTGCCACTGTGTGACTCATACAGTATGACTAATAGTCACTGTACATGACTAATGACAAAACATCTCCATATCTGCTGGGTGAAATACAGCCATGTGCAAACAGCAGCAAGACTGTCAACAGTTGTGACAGGAAAAGGACGTCCAATGGAACACAATCACCATAAAGACTGTCCATCTGTATTCCTGCACAAACCGATCTGCTTCACACTGATCTCTGTACGTAATAATAATAATAATGATAATAATAATAATAATACATTTTATTTATATATCGCTTTTCATTGTTTGTGATTTTTTTGCTTTGGCAATGTAAAGTAATGTTTCCCATGCCAGCAACGCCCTTTGAATTGAAATTGAATTGAGAAAGGGAGAGAAAGAGAGAGAGATGGAGAGGGAGAGAGAGTGGGAGGCCAAGTCAATTAAGAGATGAGTGGACAGGGTGGAGGGACACTCTGTAGCACAGGGAGAGAGGGAGGAGAGGAATGGGACTATTAAAGGAGAGATGGAGGGATGAGGCATGCTCTGTGTGTGTGTGTGTGTGTGTGTGTGTGTGTGTGTGTGTGTGTGTGTGCGCACCAGGTTTAATTATACCTGTGGGGAGAAAATGTGTGTGTGTGTGTGTGTGTGTGTGTCTCAGGGACAGTCTAATCTGTGCCTGGCCTGTAAAGACCCTCTCTTCTGTCCTCATGTGAGAGGTGAAGAGAGGGGAGACTGAGAGAGCGAGACACATGGAGGGACAGAGAGAGAGGACGAGAAGACATGTGGAGGGACAGAGAGAGAGGACGAGAAGATGCATGGAGGGACAGAGAGAGGACGAGAAGACATGTGGAGGGACAGAGAGAGAGGACAAGAAGACGCATGGAGGGACAGAGAGAGAGGACGAGAAGACGCATGGAGGGACAGAGAGAGAGGACGAGAAGACGCGTGGAGGGACAGAGAGAGAGGACAAGAAGACGCATGGAGGGACAGAGAGAGAGGACGAGAAGACATGTGGAGGGACAGAGAGAGAGGACGAGAAGATGCATGGAGGGACAGAGAGAGAGGACGAGAAGACATGTGGAGGGACAGAGAGAGGACGAGAAGACATGTGGAGGGACAGAGAGAGAGGACAAGAAGACGCATGGAGGGACAGAGAGAGAGGACGAGAAGACGCATGGAGGGACAGAGAGAGAGGACGAGAAGACGCGTGGAGGGACAGAGAGAGAGGACAAGAAGACGCATGGAGGGACAGAGAGAGAGGACGAGAAGACGCGTGGAGGGACAGAGAGAGGACGAGAAGACGTGTAGGGGACGACAGAGAGAGGAGAAGGGATGAGGAAGGGATGAGGAAGTCAGTGGGAGATAAAGAGAGAGAGAGCGGCTGGACCGGCTGTGATGGATGAATGAGACGGCGTGGGTGTTGAAAGGGTGGAGTCTGTCTGTCTGTCTGTCTGTCTGTCTGTCTGTCTGTCTGTCTGTCTGTCTGTCTGTCTGTCTGTCTGTCTGTCTGTCTGCATGGCTGATGTTCTCTGGTACTGTGGGAGGCAAACACTGCTGCAGCACGGAGAGAGAGAGAGATATAGGGAGAGAGAGGAAAGAGAGAGAGAGAGAGAGAGAGATGTAGGGAGAGAGAGGAGAGAGAGAGAGAGAGATGGAGGGAGACCGGGGGGGCTCTTAGGCGATTCGCCTGTCAGCACACATCTACCTCAGAGCAGGATCGCAGGGAGGGAGGGAGTGTGAGGGGAAAGAGGGAGAGAGAGAGAGAGAAAGAGAGGGAAAGAGAGAGAGAAATTGAAAGAGAGAGAAAAAGAGAGAAAAAGAGAGGGGGGGAGGGAGAGAGAGAGAGAAAGAGAGGGGAGAGAGAGAGAGAGAGAGAGAGAGAGAGAGAGAGAGAGAGAGAGAGAGAGAGAGAAGAATAATGGAAGGACGCGCGAGGAGCTGAGCGGGAGAGGAGAGAGAGCGGCCGAGAGGAGGAGAGATCGGGGCAAAGAGAGAGAGAGAGAGTCAAAGGGAAAGAGAAGAGCGAGCGAGCGAGTGTAAGGAGGAGAGAGAGAGAGAGGGAGAGAGAGTCAAAGGGAAAGAGAAGAGCGAGCAAGCGAGTGTAAGGAGGAGAGAGAGAGAGAGGGAGAGAGAGAGAGTCGAAGAGAAAGAGAAGAGCGAGCGAGCGAGCGAGTGTAGGAAGGAGAGAGAGAGGGAGAGAGAGAGGGAGGGGGCTCGTCCTCACTCCCCCTCTTAAAGAGCGGAGCGGAGCGCTCTCGCAGCTCAGACGCTCTGCGGGCTGAGAGGAGAACGCCCGGCGCACTCATCCACCTGTCTCTCTCTGCCCATCCCTCCCTCCACCCCTCCACCCCTCCGCCCGCGTGTCCAGGTGATCACCCCATTCCGCAGGCTCATTCTCTGCGCGGAGAACAGGAAAGAGATGGAGGACTGGATCAGTTCACTCAAGTCCGTCCAGTCCCGAGAGCACTACGAGGTAAGACCGCCTCCTTCCAGTGAATCGCCTGTGTGTGTGTGTGTGTGTGTGTGTGTCCTATGTATGTGAGCGACCGTAAGCATGAGAGTCAGGGCTTTGCATGAACAATACCTCTTCGAGAGAGAGAGAGAGAGAGAGAGTAGAAGCTAGTCTGCTCTGTGATTCGGGGACAGTCACATTCTTACTAACAACCCACTACTGAGATTGATGTTGTGCTTAAAGTAAGAGATGTTTGAGATCTTGCTGGTTCTGTGAATGCTCTTCTGTTGTAGTTGTATAGCTGCTAGCTGTCGATGAGCCAGATGTGTGTGTGTGTGTGTGTGTGTGTGTGTGTACTGTATGTGTGTACTGTATGTGTGTATCTGTGTGAAGACGGATAGATGCTGGCTCTGTTGTAGAGTGTTCTGGAGTCTGTTGTTGACTTGGCTCTACAGAGAATCCAGGCAGTAGCACTTAGTGGACAGACACACACACACACGCGCGCGCACACACACACACACACACACACACACACACACACACACACACACACACAAAGAGATGGCTCACACACACAGACACACACACACGCACACACACACACACACACACACACACACACACAAAGAGATGGCTCACACACAAACACACGCACACACACACACAAACACACACACACACACACACACACACACACACACACACACACACACACAAAGAGATGGCTCACACAGACACACACACACACACACACACACACACACTTGGGGAGTATTAAAAAAAAAGAGACATATTCAAACATCGTAGACAACTCTGACTGACTTAAATTGTTCAGACGGTGTGTTTATCTCGGTGAGAGGTTTATTATTACACACTTGTCTGTCTCGCAAGTTGAGCCAACCAGTTCGCATAACGACTGGAATTCAAAATGACGTGAACCCGTGCGACATTTCCTAACTGAAGGTGCGATTTCCATATCTCACGGCCAAAAGACGGTCGAAGAACGTCGCCGGGCCGCTGACTGACGGGCCTCGGTAGCCGCCCTGCGTTACACGACGAAACCGTTTGATTTTGGAGGGAGGTCTCCTATGCCCCCTCCCAACCCCCCCCACCTCTCTCTCTCTCTCTCTGCCATGATGCAGCCAACGCCCCCAGAACCCCCTTCCCCCCCCCAGGCTCCCTATGCTACCGATAAAACGCTGCTATCGAACCCGGGCCTCCCGGACGACACCGTTCACGTCCACACAGCGGTGGGGAGGGGGGGGGGCAGGGGTACGGTCGTCCGGAGCGAAGTGCTGCTACCGTAAACCCCGTTAGCGTCCGCCTCTGCGAACTCCTCAGCTCAGAATACCTAACGGCGTTCTGAGTGAAACGGTTCACTGGAAGAGTCTCGGACTGCTCCCAGAGCGCCCGCTAGCACGTTGCGCGGCAGCTGCCGCCATTGTTGTGTGAATGTGTGTGTGAATGGGTGAATGAGAGAGGCCATTGTAAAGCGCTTTGATTAAAAGCTCCGTACAGGCAAGTGTACGCCATTTACTTTTTACATTTGTCATTTAATATTCAGATAAATGTTGCAGGTTTGTTAGCTGTGGTTAGCCTTGAGTGCCATAGAAGCCTCACACCAGGGATGGATGGATGGATTGTGTGTGTGTGTGTGTGTGTGTGTGCGTGTGTGTGTGTGTTTGGTTGATTTGAGTGCTGTGCATGATACAGTGTTGTGTGTTCAAGTGCTGTTATGTACAGTATCTGTTATCTGTTAAATGTACAATGTCCCTCCTCAATGCTAGTGTAAAGTTCACAGAAATGTAGATTGAAATGTTGCATGTAAAC
>NC_140250.1:23928909-23931409 GCF_949987555.1 Borostomias antarcticus | reverse complement strand
CAATTACCATAAGTGCATTGTGTAATAAGTACAGACGCTCCCTTTACACTTGTCTGTGTGTGTGTGTGTGTGTGTATGTGTGTGTGTGTCTTTGTGAGTGTACAGTATAAAGACAATGTCCTTTGCTTTCTCTCTCTCTCTTTCTCCCTCTCTCTTTCCTTCTCTCTCTCATAAATTGACAAATGTTATGTCTCTGCTCAGTCCTAGTTAATCAGTGTGCAGTGGCAGTGTTGATGAGTGTGTGTGTGTGTGTGTGTGTGTGTGTGTGTGTGTGTGTGTGTGTGTGTGTGTGTGTGTGTGTGTGTGTGGATGACAGCAGGGTGCTGATTTTGGGTGTGGTTCTACCAGGGAGGAACCGTGGGTGGGGCAGCACATGGGGCCAGGGACTGTGAACTCAGTCTCCAGGGCCTCAGGGCTCAGTGGAGAGTCTGCCCAGACGAGGCTGCTCAGAGCCAGGCACGGGAGGAGGGGATTGACTCCTGTCCTCTGGAAGTCTGGAGCTAAGCCCTCTCTGCGTTGACAGACACGCAGCTGCTACCCTGAGTACCCAGAAGCTCTCACTACGGCAAGAACGTCTGGGAACAAGCTATGATATTCCCGGACACCAATGAGAATCCCGATCGGATTTTCAACTAGATTGCTGATTGGCCCGCGGACAGTGGGCCGTGCGGAGAGGCTGATTTGGCCTCTGATTGGTCACTGACTGCAGATTTCCACTTTTCAAGTATCGCTAACGAGTCCTGCACTCTAGCGAGCTGTTGGTAGTATATCTGGCACACAACTTGCGATTTACTTAATTTACTTAATTTACTTACACTTTCTTCCACGCTAACTCCCACTTCACAGAGGTTTTTATTACACAAACGGCAAATAAATACGTTTTTCATTTAGCCACGACTACACGCTCCCGGTGAAATAATGTTCAAATGCAGCTGGATTTGAAAGGTAGGCTAATGGTTAATGGCTCCGCCCCTCTGCCCAGGTTTTGTGGCGCTTGACTCCAGACGACACAGCTGTAGGCCGCTGGATTAACAGAATCACTCTGCTGACCGATCATTGAGTGTCGATTCCTCCTGGTCCCGTCAGGTTGTTGTGGCGCTGTTGGTTCTGAGTGGACTGTAGGGTCATTGTTGGTTCTGAGTGGACTGTAGGGTCATTGTTGGTTCTGAGTGGACTGTAGGGTCATTGTTGGTTCTGAGTGGACTGTAGGGTCATTGTTGGTACTAAGTGGACTGTCGGGTCTTAATGGTTTTGGTCAATGTTGCGATCAGGTCGTGTAAGTCAGCTGAGTCCATTATCCCTCAACCTCCCTCTCGTGTATTGCACATACTGACACACACACCCGCACACACACACACACACACACACAGACCTGTGCACAGACACACACACACACACACACACACACACACACACACACAGACCTGTGCACAGACACATACACACACAGACCTGTGCACAGACACACACACACACACACACAGACCTGTGCACACACACACACACACACACACACACAAACAAACACACCCAGGCTAAATCATGCCATATAGCGTATAAGCCAAACTAACCGTAGTTGTCGTGTTTGTGTCTTGGCAGTGTGCAAATTCAAAGCCCATAAGCGCTGTGCTGTCAGAGCCATTAACAACTGCAAATGGACGACACTGGCCTCCATAGGCAAGGACATCATAGAGGATGAGGATGGGGTAAGTGTGAGTACAGTACAGTACAGTACGAGAGTGTGCATCTGTATCCAGTAGACCAACTCATTCATGTGTGTGTGTGTGTGTGTGTGTGTGTGTGTGTGTGTGTCCTGTAGATCGCCATGCCACACCAGTGGTTGGAGGGGAACCTGCCTGTCAGTGCCAAGTGTGCGGTGTGTGACAAGACGTGTGGCAGCGTGCTGAGACTACAGGACTGGCGCTGCCTCTGGTGCAAAGCCATGGTGAGGAACACAGTCTCATACCTGAGGAACACAGGCATATCTGAGGAACACAGTCTCATACCTGAGGAACACAGGCATATCTGAGGAACACAGTCTCATACCTGAGGAACACAGTCTCATACCTGAGGAACACAGTCTCATACCTGAGGAACACAGTCTCATATCTGAGGAACACAGTCTCATATCTGAGGAACACACTCATATCTGAGGAACACAGTCTCATATCTGAGGAACACAGTCTCATATCTGAGGAACACAGTCTCATATCTGAGGAACACAGTCTCATATCTGAGGAACACAGTCTCATATCTGAGGAACACACGCATATCTGAGGAACACAGTCTCATACCTGAGGAACACAGTCTCATATCTGAGGAACACAGTCATATCTGAGGAACACAGTCATATATCTGAGGAACACAGTCTCATACCTGAGGAACACAGTCTCATATCTGAGGAACACAGTCTCATATCTGAGGAACACAGTCTTATATCTGAGGAACACAGTCTCATACCTGAGGAACACAGTCTCATATCTGAGGAACACAGTCTCAT
>NC_140250.1:23898909-23908909 GCF_949987555.1 Borostomias antarcticus | reverse complement strand
GGTCCGGGAACGGTAGTTATTCACGGGTCCCGGGTGTGTGACGGCGTGTGCTGGGTACGTTTTAGGCTGGTACTCCTGTCACACAGCCTCTCACGACCTTTGCCCTGTACATGAGAAGGTCTGGGAGGGTTAGAACGATGCAACACTAGGGGGTCTCATGTGTTTACATTACAACATGTCCGTCTGAGATCTGCAGGATAACCCGAGACCCTCCCCACGGCAGATCTGCAGATAGGACGGGGCCCGTGACTGCTGTGGTGTGTGGTGTGTGGTACTGTCCGTCTGGACGAGGGTCTCTCCACAGGTCATGGGTCGGGGTCGGGGTCAGGGGGTCAGACATAGGGAGGTGCGGGTGTGAGGCGTGCTGACTGTCCCTCCTCTCCTTGCTTCTCAGGATCTGGGGATATCGAAAGTGGGTCATATGAAGAGAATTCTCCAGGGAACTAAGGACCTCGCCAAGACCGCCTTTTGCGACCTCTAACCCGGAAGCGGATGGAACCGGAGAGGGCGACGCCCATCGCCCCGCCGCTACACAATGAGTTTGGGAGCTCCGAAAAGGCAGAGTAGGGACACTTTAATATACAAGGATGGAGGGATTGTATCCGTATGTTGGGAGAGTCTTAAAGAGAAGAGAGTGGGAGATTTCAGCGTGTCAGTGTATGTATGGTGCCAAAATGACAGTTTGTCAGATAAGTGCATAGGTAGTCATGGATCTTCACTAAAAGCCATTTCTAACATATTTCCATTCACGGCACAATCAGGTATGCAACTGAATCACCGTTTAGAGTCGATTTGCCGTCCGACCTCGTAGAGATGGCAGAGTCTGAGTAGCTAAACCAGGACTTCCATGTGCGTTCCCGCGTGGGGTTAGCGCCCAGCAGAGCACAGCAGCGCTAAGCTCAGCGCCGCGTAGCTTCGTGAATGCTTCCTGGCACGGTGCCTGGCAGGAGACTGCTGAGGCAATACTGGGATTTCGACAGCACTGTTCACTTGAGGGGAGAGGGGCAGAAGAGAGCTGTGTCACGCCCGCCAAGACGGACAGTGTCAAAGGGAGGGGGGGAGGGAGGGGGGGAGGGTATCACCCGAAACAGTGAGATGCTAATGCATGCTACGCTCGCTCCTCAACTTGGATATGTTTTATTTGCATGATTGGTGTCTTGATTTTTGTGTACAAAAATAACACTTGAACAAGTTTTATATGACTTAGTATTATTATGCCATTTGTTACTACTGACAGCATTATTTTGGTCTGAATCAAATCTTTTTTCTATCTTTTATTTATTGGTTTGCATGATACTTCTGTGTCAAAGACATGTGCCATATTTTCAGTCATTGTAAAATGTGCTTTACTGGTAGGAAATCATAAGAACTTTTAAAACTGTTTTAGATGAGGTTTGAGTATTAGGAGGTTTGAGTATTAGGAGTTTTTTCTTTTATTTTTATCTCTTTATATCTGACACCATTTCTATTCTTGTAAAAATATGTACCAAAGTTAATGTCCAGGACACTTCCAAAATTCCACTTTTAGAGTATATAATATAACAATTACTCATATTAATGAGAGAGGAAAGGTTGTTTTAAGCCAACAAATATAATGATTGTTTTCTTTATTTTTAGGATAACATAATAGACACTTCCCTTCTTGCTTTTAAGCAAGTGCAAATCCTCATGATTTGATAGATTTACTGTTCACCTCTATTTCTAGCATTTAACACTATAATATCACACAGTAGCAGTGGAAATTCAATATTGGTTTGACTATAAGACAAGCAGTTGATCTGCATCACAGCATAAGAGAGGCTGAAGTGTAGCTTTTGTTGCACAAAGTGAAAAAAAATGTTGATAGGACACTTTTAACGTTTAGTTAGTTTCTGTAATATTGGTGGCATTACAGGGTATATTTGTATATGTGATGCTAAGTTTGTATACTGTATATGGACCGTATACAGTCTATACCCAGTGTATACCTACACTGTTAGTAGCTGTTGTTGTCAAATGCCTTTGTAGATCGCTGATGAGATATGCAGTGTCAACAGCTTACACATTGATCATGTACAGTATATTGCACCATAACACCAATTGTGGATTATTGATTATTGATTATCTGTTTTAATCTCCTGTACATGATAAGTTGTATTCTAATGAAGGTGCAATATTGTGTGTGTTTGGATACCGACTCTAGTCCCTGTAGCTCTCTGACGTGGTGCTTCTCTGTGAGGAAAACTGAACGACGGCTTTGTAAACGTCCACCCCCCTCTTCATGGTGACGACATGAGGATTAGAACGAACCCGTAGACACGCTTCAACAGCTTTTCCTAACAGACTCAGAATACTTCCAACAGCCCACTACTACTTTCTAATCGTGTTCCTCTGTGCTTCCAGGATGAGCTTCTCTGAGCAGGGTGTGATATGCAGGCTGTGACCAGAACATGAGTTCATGCTAACTATGTGTCTGAGTGTGTCCGTGTCACTTTTTTACATCAGCGATATACCTGGCATACAGAATCAGCCATCGTATGCTGCTTATCGTTGATTGGCTGATCTATGTTATGACTATTTAACTAATCTGGCCTTGTCGTTTGTCTTTCTTTTGATTCCTTCCATGACGTATCAGTTCATATCATGATCTTGGTATGCTTTACCTCACTGCCCTGTCTTTTACACACCTATCTTCTTACAAGTATGTTAAAACGGGAGATGAAAAGATGATTAGGCCATGTCATGAAAACGCAGACTATTTATGTCTTACAAGATGCCACATCAACACGGGGACACTAAGATAAAGCATTACCTAGTTTGCTCCACCAGAGGGCGCCATATCACATCTATAGCCACACCTCAGATTCACCCCTCACCTAAGTGGTGTATGTTTATGCACATCCTCTAACAGCATGCTATTCTGCTCATGCAGACATTCATGGCATTAATTTTTTTAGCCTTTAAATCTTCACTAAGCTCTAACTGTAAAGGATGCAACTTTCCTGCAGCACAGAGATAGAACTATGTGTTCAGCATTACACATTAAGCATACACTTTATGTGAATTGAATGATGGTCACGAGGACCACAGTAATAGTTTGATCCCCTAAGATAGCTAAGTCCATAACCAAAGATATGAATTTCACATAGTGCTGTTGGTTTATTTTATTTTCATTATTTTAAGTAAATTCTGTCAACAGTTTGCGCGAGTGTTTGATGAATGATCGTGTGGTCGTTATATGTGTGCTGTGGTCATCAAGTACAGTAGCTTTTTATCATTGACGGTGTCATGGACGTACATCATATCAATCCAGCAATAGACCGGGATATCACTACCTTACTTATGAATGATCTGAAACAATGTATTTGTGATGTACATTCAACTATTTAATATTTGATCTCTCCATTCAACCAATTTTTCAGTCTTCTGAAAATGCAATCCAGTCCTGCAGTCCTAGTGGGTAATCTAGTCCTAGTGGGTAATCTAAGTCTGTGAAAGCATCCTGAGAGCACATGCTTTATTAATCTGAGCAGCAGTTCATCTGCTGACCCGCTGTCTCTTCCTGGCAGTGGTCATCAGGGTCCACTCCATCTCAGATCCATCGTCATGAGTTGAATGGAAATATTCAATCCCTGATGGACTTTTTCATGTCTGTTCAGTCCAGTATTGCAGCTGTGTGTGTGTGTGTGTGTGTGTGTGTGTGTGTGTGTGTGCATGCGTGTGTGCTGGCGTGTGTGTGTGTGTGTTGTCTCTGTGTGCTCTAAAGGGTCTGCCTGGTTCTGTAGGAGTGCAGTTTGTCCCATAACCCAAGCAAGGGAATGCTTGAGTTCCCAACTCTTGGTTGAAGTTGGTCCTGGAAACTGATCCATAGGTTCAGATTATCCCTGCTGAATCTAACCGGTTAACCAGTTGGTGGTGGTGAAAATCTGACCTCAAATCAGTGTCTTGGAACAACTTCTTGCCACTGAGTTTTCCAATGGTGTAAATAATGCTGCAAACTGCCTGGTTTTTCCAAACCAACCAAACACACCCAAGAATCTCTTAGGACGAGGTGACCTGTAGTCATGGTTTCTAACATGGTTGGAGAGAAGTGAGTTTCATTTGTTTACATTATGTTTACAATGGCACAGTTTTAATTTGTAAGAATTATATAGGTATATAAACAAATATTTGCATATTTATTGCCTAAGGTTAAATGATATGACGTGTATTGTGTTTTCATCTTTGGAATATAATGTTACAATTGTCACCTGTATTAATATCTGGATGATTTTGGTAAAGTAGTTGGTAATTTTTATGACTACTAAGTGACTGTTTTCTGTGCCTTTTTATGGTTAGAATGCATGGTTCACTATTTATTACAATATGGAAGTCACTGAGATGTGTATTTTTGTATTCTGATTAAATAAATGGTTCAACTTTGTTGTACATTTTTAGGTGCCCTAAAAAGGCTACCAGTTCATATCTTCCTTCTTCAATAAAACTGAATGCATACATGATGTGTCTTTATTATTTTGCCAGATAGATGGGTAGACCTTATTTTTACATTGAGAGTAGTCTATGAAAGATTTACTAAGGTAACACAGACATCATAATGGTTGCACAAGTGACTGTCAAGCATTTTGTCACATATTTTACACACATCCTCGACTATTAAATATTTTGGTACACTTCCTTGACTATCAAACAGTAGTACATCCTTGACTACGTAGGCTATATCAAATATTTTGTCACACATCCTTCACTATCAAGCATTTTGTCACACACATCCTTAAACATTTGGTCACACACATAGTGACTGCCAAGCGTTTTGTCACGCACATCTATTGCAAGGCCTGTAAGAATCAACATGTCACTCTGGTCATTCCTGCATTGACACAAGATCAAAAGGACCATGAAGCAGTCCTGTCCAGCTGCCGGTGAGTCTGCTGTGGCCTCAACTGAGAAGAGTGACGCCATGATACTTGTCCTGCGATGTCAGAACATGAAAGAGAGCGGAGCCTTCTCTCCCAGCGTCTCCACCTCTCTCGCCCTCTGTGAGACAATCAGGTCTTTTCTTCTCTTTCACACAGTTCACCCTCTTTTTCCATCTCCTCTTTCACTCTTTATATTCCTCCCCTGTTTCCTCTCTCTTTCTCTGCCCTCGTCTCTCACTTTCTACCTTGTTCATTTTCATTCTCTTTTACCATTACTTCCTATAGCCTACTCTCCGACACCTAAAATATAATAATAATAATAATAAGAAGAAGAATGTTTTATTTATAAAGCACTTTTCATTGTGAGACATTTCATTTACCATTACATTTACTGTACCATCTCGACTGTGAGACACCTGCCTTTCCCCTCATTATTCCCTTTCAGTATTTATTTTTACTCATATCTCACAGACTGAGAGCCAACAGGAACTCAAATATGCGCCACATTCTGGGGAATTGTTGCAACGTACTAAGTCTGAGGCCCTGTGTCCAAAATTCCAAATAATCCCTTTAACTTAACTTGAATAGCTCAACTTAGCTTCTGTAAACTATAATATACAGTAGCTTCTGTAAGTTTTCAACTTGACTTCACAAGACAGAATCCACGGAAAATAAACTAGAGGACTAAATTAAGATTTTTGAGCAAAGTTTAAATCTATCTATCTATCTATCTATCTATCTATCTATCTATCTATCTATCTATCTATCTATCTATCTATCTATCTATCTATCTATCTATCTATCTATCTATCCATCATATATCTATCTATCTATCTATCTATCTATCTATCTATCTATCTATCTATCTATCTATCTATCTATCTATCTATCTATCTATCTAATCCTAAATAAGATGCCCCTTTTTCTTTTTAGAACGATGGCTCTCCTTTATAATGAGGATGCAATTCAGAATTAAATAGATAAGAACTTTATTTATTTGCTGTTTTGCAAACAATATTATCTCATCTTTCTATACATGCAAAACAAAACAATATGATTCATGGGAAACAAATCAGAAAAAACACTGACTTTATTAGGAAAAATTACATTTTCTTAGTCCGGATCCTGTGGTCGGCTATTAACTGAGGTGTGACTTTAACCATTTCAACTCAGTTACATCATCAAGGCATTCATGCACGGAAGCCTGTGCTCTCTGAGGAGCCTTTTTAGTTTAGTTTAGTTTAGTTTTTGTGTGTGTGTTAAAAAAAAAAAAAAAAGAATATTGGCTCTTCATTACAATGATTAGTCAAAGTGGCTTTCGATATCAACTTAGATATCAACCTTATTTTCAGTTTAAACAACCAATATTATCCAATGTTTCTAGGCATCAAACAGAAAATGTAAACTGGTTGAGTGATAAGAGGATGTCCTGTCAGTGTGAAGTCCTGGGTTTTCTCTATCTATCTATCTATCTATCTATCTATCTATCTATCTATCTATCTATCTATCTATCTATCTATCTATCTATTTATCTATCTATCTATCTATCTATCTATCTATCTGTCTGTCTGTCTGTCTGTCTGTCTGTCTGTCTGTCTGTCTGTCTGTCTGTCTGCCTGCCTGCCTGCCTGCCTGCCTATCTATCTATCTATCTATCTATCTATCTATCTATCTATCTATCTATCTATCTATCTATCTATCTATCTATCCAAATAAATTATTTCATGACCTACATATTCAAACAATTGGCACACTCAACAAATCATGAAAATAAATAGATTGGATATTGTTATTCATTATGTTTGATATCTGTTTTCAATATCATCAAAACACCAAAAGCCAAATACACAAAATACAAAATCTCTGCCATAGCGCAGCTCAGTAGCCTACGATCGACTACTCTGTGTTCAACCCCAATGAGCGCTGCGAAATATCATTTATTTTATCGGATAATGATTGCTACTGCCTGAATTTCTCTTGTTTTCATGGAATGAACTGTCACTGGACTGTCGGCCGCTCGTAGAGCCCAACAATTAATGGTGAGATGAACGACTGAGATTCATGTTGTTAGACCATGTCCGGGGGAAATATAGTGTGCTTTTCTAATGTAATCATATTTGCGTTAGACTGCTAGCTTGACGCTACCGTTGCTATGCTAGCTAACCAGGCAGATGTGTAGCAGCAGAGTGACATCACACAGGCCGAGGCCCTCGGTTAGCTAGTCTAGCTTCTTCTGCTGTCACTCACTGGTTGACGATGCGTTGACAGCTACCAATTGATAGTCTGTGACACAGACACGTAGCTAAAACATGCCTTTCGCTTCCCGTAGTTTGATAGCTAGCTAGCTTGCAAGGGTGACTCATCGACATTGATTCAAAATGTGACAGCTAACGTTACGCAGCATCATCTGGCCTATCGTACGTGGTCGAGTTTGGTTGATATTTGGTTGATATCACAGCTGTATGTGGCACTAGAGCGGGGGTGTAGAAGCTTAATCGATACTGGATATGATTAGTTAATTATGTACCGTAATTGAGCGACAGGATCAAGCGAAATCTAGTTAACGTTAATTGATAGGTGTCAATTACCTGATGCAGTCCCAATTAACAATCCTGGTTGTGTGTACGCACATGTAGGGCTGTCCCCAACCTCGATGGTTTATATTTTAGAAGCTCTGTAACGTTATGCTTGTGACAGACATGACACGTTGTCTGTTTCCTGAAATGTTGACTGTGTTAGGGTACTATGGTTAGATGTTGACAGTCTAGTCTCATGTGTGGTGCGACTTCCCCTACAGGCATGAATTTGATCCTTACCAACCACCCACAGACAGTCTTGTTGATATGCCAACTAGAGACTGACCTATAGCTCGCATGCAATTCAAAAACGTGCTTACATAATTTGTTGTGCTCTTTCTAAGCTGCTTACAGAGAAAACATGCAGTCTGGGCTTCTAATGGGTGGCACAGTGAGGGGCCTTTGCCCCACAGCAAGAAGGTCCTGGGTTTGATTCCCGCGTGGGCTATCTCCCGGGCCTTTCTATGTGGAGTTTGTATGTTCTCCCCGTGCTCACTCAGGTTCCCTCCACATAGAACTCCAATATGAAAAACAAGAATAGATGCTCTTCAGTCCGGTCCCTGACCAGTATCTGGACTGAGCACTCCCTGGGTGCCACTGATGAGGCTGGCCACTGCTCCTGGCTGCCCCTGGAGGAGGACAGCTTGGATGTCTCTCGCATGTGTTTGGGTGTGTCATGTGTGGCTAATAAAGACCCTTGAGGTCCAGTAAATAGTATTATTATTATTTTTATAGATCTATCAAATTGTGTTAAACTCCTGCCTGATTCTTGATGGGCTTTTCTACATGTAGATCTAGCCAAAAAGTTCTGCCCAGACTCTGATTAGTGTTAATAGCGAATAAGGAAGGGACTGTTATGCACCACATGCATCGATCATGAGGATCTCATTGAGGCCTGCTTTAGAGATGCTAATCCTCATGAGGATCTCGTTTAGGCCTTTAGAGATGCTAATCATGACTGGATCGTCCCATATTCAGAGGTCTAGCCCTTAGCCAAAGCATATTTGTGGTTAGACAGTACGGTCAACTGGTGTTGTTTTTGAGAAGCCCGCACCAGAGAGACTGCAGGAGGTCCAGGGCCACAAGAGGAAGTGGTGTGTGTGTGTGTGTGTGTGTGTGTGTGTGTGTGTGTGTGTGTGTGTGTGTGTGTGTGTGTGTGTGTGTGTGTGTGTGTGTGTGTGTGTGTGTGTGTGTGTGTGTGTGTGTGTGTGTGTGTGTGTGTGTGTGTGTGTGTGTGTGTGTGTTATAACGTCCTGGTTCCCAGGCAGGTCTCTGCCTATCAGAGACCGGGTCTGGCCCGCGTCTAGACGGCAGCAACTTCTTTGGACGTCACCTCAAAGAGGAGATCTGATTTCGGAACTTTCCTCCCTGCTTGCACACTGTAAATATTTTGCCATCTTTTGCTCTCTCATGTTTACTAAGTGTGTTTCGCCCTCGTCCCGCTCGGCTCTCCTCTCCTCATCTGCTGTTCCTTGATGCAGGCCTGGAGATTTGAACTAGGTAACCAAGCAGAGACTAAGCCTATACAGGTGCATCCCCCCAAAAATATTAGCATATTGTGAAAAAGCTCATTATTTTCCGTAATTTAATTCAAAATGTGAAACTTTCATGTATTCTAGATCCATTGTATAAAGTAAAATATTTCAAGCCTTTTTTGTTTTAATCTTTATTATTAAATGGGGGCGGCTGTAGCTCAGTTGGTAGAGCGGGGCATTCAATGATCGAAGGGTCAGTGGTTCGAATCCCAGCTCTGACTGTCCACATGTCGAAGTGTCCTTGAGCAAGACACCTAACCCCAAATTGCTCCCAATGAGCAGGTTAGCACCTTGCATGGCAGCTACCGCCATTGGTGTGTGAATGTGTGTGTGAATGGGTGAATGAGAGGCCGTTGTAAAGCGCTTTGAGTGCCGCAAAGGTGGAAAAGCGCTATATAAGTGCCGTCCATTTACCATTTACCATTGTACTGTATGTTCAGTATGTTCATTTATACACTCAATACTTGGCTCCGTTTGCACAAATTACTGCATCAATGTGGAGCATGGCATGGAGGCAATCAGCCTTGAAATATTTCACTATATGTGTAATTAATCTATAGTATATGAAAGTTTCACTTTTTGAATTCAATCACGGAAAATAATGAACTTTCCACGATATTCTAATTTTCTGAGATGCACCTGTGAGGCCTAAACTACTTTCAGAATGTAGGTGGCTCATTGAAATGCTGTTGAGATTAAACAGCAGACATTTTGATCATATGGGGCTGAGCCTTAGAAAGAAGCACACCAAACACATGACAGCTTTGTAGCATTGCCAAAATGAAGCAATCCTAGCATTACAGTGATGTTAGTTAGACTAGGCCTAGCCTACGTCCTGAGCAACAGTGTGGATGTTACAGTATGTATATAAACTGTCTGACAGAATTTGTCCAGCTCATCGTTTTACTGTTCGCTTGTTGCCTGCTACTCTGTTTTACGTCACTGCTGACGTCATTGCTTCCTGTTATTGCTATTCTTTGCGAGTTTGGAGACA
>NC_140250.1:23846409-23893909 GCF_949987555.1 Borostomias antarcticus | reverse complement strand
TGATGAAGCTGTGGGAGATCCAGGAGACGGTGACCGTGGCCAGGCTCCAGCAGACATCCCAGTCCCTGAAGGACGGCATCCAGAGGTTTGCCGCGGACCTGGTGGAGACGAGCCTGGGCAGCGCCCTGAGGGACCTGCAGAAAGGCGTGTCCTCGTGCACCACCACTCTCTGCCACCTGGCGGCGCGGCTCACCTCCTCCGTCTTCCAGATGGCCTTCCAGGAGATCGGCATGCGCCGCGCCTACGTGCTGAAGGAGCGCGCCGTCAGCGGCCTGGCCGGCTTCCTGGCCGGCGAGGTGGTCTCGGGCGCGCTGAAGGACTTCCTGTCGGTGAGGAAGCAGATGTTCAACAGCGCCGTGGCGCGCTTCGCGGCGGACCTCGCCGAGGAGCTGGTGTTCGAGGGGATGATGGAGGTGTGCCAGTTCTCCCATCCCTCCACCCCGCTGGGCCCCGGCGGCTGGTTCTTCGTCCGGGAGGAGGACGAGGAGGTTGTGTCCTCCTACGCCTCAGACCTGTCCGAGTCCGTCCTCCAGGAGGCCTTCATTGAACTGTCCCAGGCGGATGTGGCCTTCACCACCCAGGCCGCAATCAGCGTCTCCCTGGACAACATCTGCTACGTCAGCTCCGAGGGCGCCTCGCACACCTGCAGTACCGTCGCCAGCCACCGAGATGACTCGGCCGATGCTAGCCCGGGCCCCTCGGTGGCCGAGGACGATTGCACGGTGAAGAAGGCGCTGTTCAGTGTGTCGGGCATGGCCAGCTGCGTGCCGGTGCCCCAGGCTGGTCAGGCCCTCTCTGGCCTCCAGGGTGCGGAGGAGACGTGCCAGTATAAGTCCAGCCTGGCCCACACCTCCCAGACCAGCCCGAGGAGCAGCTCCAGCTGCCAGGGCAGGGTGGTGACCACGGCCTCCTCCGATACCACCGCGGCCACCCAGACGGATCTACAGCCGGCCTCCCCTCACCTCCCCGGGGCCCACGGCCAAGGACTGGCCCCTGGCTCTGGAGCGGACCCCTCCTTAGGAAAAACCCCCTTCCATAGCTTCTCTGGCAACATGGTGGATATGATAGTGAGCGAAGCCTGTGAGCTGATAACTGCCACTAAGGTCAAGAAGAGAGTGGAGGACTGCGCAGACTTCCTCAGCAAGAGCATCGGAGGTAGAGGCCCCTCTACTGGGCAGGGCCAGGCAGTCAGCGAAGACGCTTCGGAGAGCCGTAGGCCCGAGCACAGGCACGCTAGTAAAGACCCGGCGTGTGTGAGGAGGGGTAGTGCCTCTGAACAGGCTCCCCCCATCCAGACCCTGGCGTCAACCAGAGTCACCTGCGAATCCGGCTCCGGGAGCCCCCACCCGCACCCGGCCAGCAAGGCGGTTCCGACGACGACTACGAAGGACGCCCTGAACGTCCCGGGGGCGGAGAGTGGCGGCGGCACGCCAGGGACCCCGCCCTCCACCCCCCAGCAGCCCAGCGAGGTGTCCCAGGAGAGGCAGATCAAGCGGTTCTCGAAGAAGCTGAAGGGCAAGCTGGCCAAGGAGTTCTCCCCGGCCACGCCTCCCTCCACACCTCACTACCAGCCGGAGCCGGGGCCCGGGGCCAGGGACCCCGCCGCCGAGAACGCCAAGGCCGACTTCCTGCTCAAGCTGATGAGGTCTCTGTCCGAGGAGGCGGAGGGCAACGAGGAAGAAGAGGAGGAGGAGGAGGAGGAGGAAGACGCGGACGTCCGGGGGGGTCCCTCCGCGCCCGAGGCCGGAGGTCAGAGGTCGCAGCCCCACCTCTCCGCCGCCGTCGCCACGTCGACCCGCAAGGTGTCCAACAAGGAGGCCTTCCACTACGCGGAGCGCCTGGCCTGCCACATCGTGTCCATGGCGACAGAGATGGACACCCTGGGAGTGGCGGGGGACGACAGAGGGGGGCGGGAGGAGGCGAGGAGAGGCAGCGTGGCCCAGTTCTCCGAGCAGACCCTGAACACCCTGTGGGTGTACGCCGGCGAGGTGGCCGGCGAGGTCATCAGCGACGTGAAGAGGATGGTGGGGTCGGGGGACTGTCGCCACCGAGGGGTCAGACGGGGTCAAGACAGGTCAGGGTCTGACGGCGCCCACCGCCGCCACCACCAACCCCACCTCCACTCGGCGCCCGGCGAGCACAGCAGAGACTGCCGGTTGGGCCGGCTGGCCGAGCAGTGGTCCGCTGACCTCCTGGGCCCGGTCCTCCAGCTTCCGGCCGCCGCCTCCGCCGCCAGCGCCAGATCCGGCCCGGGCTCAGGCCTGTCCTCGGAGTACCCCAGCTGCGAGAGCGTGACGGACGAATACGCCGGCTACCTCATCAGGGTTCTGAAGAAGGAGGGCGGCAACCGGGAGCTGGTGCTTGACCAGTACGCCAGCCGACTGGCCTATCGCTCCATCAAACTGGGCCTGGCCCACGCCGCCCGCAACACAAAGCAGAGGCCGTCCGCCCCCAGGCTCCGCCCCGCCTCGTCCAGGAGGGGGCTCGGCGCCGGCACGTTCCCCCCGGGCGACGGGGCGTGGGGGGCGGGATACCCTTCCGGAGAGGCCGGCCAGTGCGCGTGCCGGGACCCCGAGGACGGCGGTCCGAGGGAGGACTACGCGGAGCTGGTGAGCTTCGCCGAGTCCCTGGCGTACGGCATCGCCCGCGACGTGGCGCGCAAGCTCCGCCAGTCGACCGCCGCGCGCCTGCCCAAGTCCCTGACCGACTCCTGCCTGTACAAGAGGGCCAGGCTGGAGGACATGACGGAGGACCTGATCAGGAGCTCCTTCTCCTGCCCCCTGCTGGCCAAGGAGGGGAAGAGCAGGCGCTACCACAGCACGGGCAGCCTGTGCGACGACGGCGCGGGCGGCTGCAGCGGGGCGATGCGGGTCATCGAGCACTACGCCCGCAAGATAGCGGACGACACCCTGGAGATGACCCTGGCTTCAGCGGGTCGCCCGGCGCAGGAGCTCCGCCGGGGTCAGGGCCAGGACAGACGCCCCCCGCACGCCCAGAGGCTGTCCGAGGGGGCGGGGCTCGACGTGGCGCCGGGCAAGAGGGAGTGTCCGTTCTGCAGCAGGCCCGGCGGCGGCGGCGGCGGCGGGCACCTCCAGCCGGCCGGCCAGAGGAGGAGGAGGCAGGCGTGCGACGCCGGCGCGGGCCGGCTCTGCGGCCTAGAGATCCCCGAGATCCACGTCGACCTGGACCGCCGGGCGGCCTTCGCCGAGGAGATGGTGACCACCGCCATGGAGACCGCCAAACGGGAGCTGAGCAACACCAGCCTGAACGCTGACAGCGGGATCGGACACGACGGGGCGAGCTTCGCCGAGAGCCTGACCGCCGAGATCATGACCTCGGCACTGTCCAACGCCTGCCAGACGGCGAACCTCAGGTAACGTGTGCGCGCACACGTGCACACACACACACACACACACACCGCCCCTGACTCACCCCCTGTAGATGTCAACCACTATTCCCCTTGTGATCTTCATGGTTAGCTGGTGTAGCTTTTAAGTAATTCAACCTACAGTATCACACCTGTAGTCAAATCACACTTTCGATTTGTATAGCGCATTTCATACACAGAGGCAACACAATGCGCTTTACAGAGAGCAGTGTGGGGGGGGGCAGTAGGGGGGGGGGGGGGGGGCGTAGGTCCCACCCCTACATGTTCCAGAGGGAAGCAAAAAAAAAAGAGTTCACCCAGGGGCCGAAAAGGTGAGCTGTAAAAATTCTTGACTGACCTCCCTGACCTCTCTCAGCGAGACGATCGAGCAAGCTCCTGGAAAAATGTCTCAGCCTATTGGCTAGGAACATTTACAGGGCACTAAAGATGGGCTATATACTTCATAGGAAAGACGTTATCAGTAGAGTAAATAAATAGTTCCAGAGATGTCACCTACATGGTAGGCCCTTATGCGTTACCTATCCCTGCGGTCCGTAATAGGATACGTAGTGTGATTCTGACCCCTTGGTTCACTCTGCTGACGCCCTGTCTCTCTCCGTCTCTGTGTTCCCCGTGCTGCAGCTCGCCAGGCAGGGAGGCCAGGGAGGCCACGGAGTCCACGGTGTCCCAGCAGCTGAGCCTGAGCGTGGGGGACGACAGCTGGTCCAACCTCAGCTTCGAGGACGACCACCCGGACGAGACCAGCAGCTTTCTGCACCTGAGTGACAGGTGGGGGTGGCGTGGGGGGGGGGGGGGGGGGGGGGTAGTGTATCAGGTGTGGGGGGGGGGAGGGGGGCTAGCATACCTGGGCATCCTCTCTGTTCAGATGCTGCACAGTCGGATATCAACTCCTGGCCACTTTACCGTAGACGTGAAAAGAACAGGACTGGGGAATAAGCAACATGCTGATAGCTTGATCTTCTGTAGATATCTACATAATTGAAAATTACCGACAGACAGACAGACAGACAGACAGACACTTCACCCTTATCAGCTTGACAGACAGACCAATACGATACGATACTTATCCCCATCAGATCCGTTCGGGTCCAGGAGAAATGTTGAGGAGCTGTTGACCGTGCTCTGTGTGTCCTGTCACCATCACCTTTTCCATAGAGCACACTGTACTAGACCTACTGTGCGAGCGCCTGTATTAGTGCACTAACGGCTCACCTGGCCGTAGCTCTGGTCCCTGAGCACGTGTGATCACTTATCTCTCCAGCGCACTTCTCACTAACCCACTCTGAACACACGCTGTTGACACAAGCTTATCAGCAAGTTAGTGAGTAGAGCTGTGGTCTAGAAAGACATTTAATTCCGAATGAGTCTCAGTTAATGAGAGAGGCTACTCGTGAGTCGAGAGTGCTACCGGATTCGTCCGTCCGTGTTCAGTGTCAGCTTGACATTCGCAGACCTCTCCAAACGTTCAAGACGGGAGGCCCTCTCAGGTCACGACCAATGCAATGTATGTTTTGGGAACCCCATAACGCTATGCTGCCAAGACACAATTATCTCTGGTTTGTGAAAATATTACATTACATATTGCTCCTTGAATGCCAGTGTTGTGATAGTTTGTCATATAGACGTTTTAGCCAAGCTCAGCTGGATTGTCTGTGCTAATGCATCCAAGGGATGTCGAGCTTTAAGAGAATTGGCTCCCTGCCTCTGATAGAATCCCAGATTCTCCCTCTCTCTGTCTCTCTCTCTGTCTCTCTCTCTGTCTCTCTCTCCCTCCCTCCCTCTCTCTCACTCTCTCTCACTCCCTCCCTCTCTCTCTATTCCTCCCTCTCTCTCTTGCCCTCCCTCTCTCGCTCTGTCTCTCTCTCTCTCTCCCTCCCTCTCTCTCTCTCCCTCCCTCCCTCTCTCTCACTCTCTCTCTCTCTCCCTCTCTCTCTCTCTCTCTCTCTCTCTCTCTCTTCCTCCCTCTGTCTCTCTACCTCTCTCGCTCTGTCTCTCTCTCTGTCTCCCTCCCTCTCTCTCGCTCTATCTCTGTCCCTCCCTCCCTCTCTCTTTCTCTCTCTCTCCCTCTCTCCATCTCTCTCTCTCATTCCTTCCCTCTCTCTCTCTCGCTCTGGGTTCTTGCTCTCAGTGATGTGGGCTCACCCAGTCTCAGGGTGGGAATGGCCTTAATGACATTTTTGGCACAGACATCTTATCTCTATGGAATCAAAGTCAGTCAACATTTCACATTCTTTCCCAAGACACTGAGAGAGG
Source organism: Borostomias antarcticus (assembly GCF_949987555.1). NCBI lineage: Eukaryota > Metazoa > Chordata > Actinopteri > Stomiiformes > Stomiidae > Borostomias > Borostomias antarcticus. The sequence continues at coordinate 23,888,268 of NC_140250.1, read as the reverse complement.
AGAATGTGTGAGCCGCTAGCTGTTTTGAACAGCCGGGCCTTGTGAAGGTATCAAAATATTTTCTCAAGGTGTGTCTCTGCAGTCGCTGGGCCGCGGGCGCTGGTTCTAGCAGAACAAAGTCCAGCATGTGTAATTCATTTGTCTCTTCACATGAGCCGTCCACAAGAACTCCCAGATCAAAGATGCGATCAAAGTCACCTTCGAGAAGCCATTAATGTCCTGATCAAGTCGTCTGCACCCTGCCCGCGCAGGAGGAAATATTTTTAGCGTAGTGATGACTTATGGGAGTAGAAGTTGAAGCTGTTTTTTTTTTTAGTGCCTAGATACCAACATCATTCCTCGGAAACCGACGGGTATGCAAGTTGCAGCCAGTCAGTTAATCACTGGCTAATTAGGGGAGATACTCTGTGTACTGTTGTGTTGCCGGTGCCAGCTGGAGGACGCTGGGTAATTTAGGGGGATCAGACGAACACAAGCGCGCCGTGATCTCACAGTGAGCCCAGCACTTCCCCAGACTGTGATCCGCGGTTTAACAAGTCACGTTCCCCTCCTCTTAGATCCCTCTCCTCAAAGGGCCAGGTCCTTGTGTTCAACCTGCGATTCAGATCAAGATAATAGCTCCCTAAGTGGCTGCATTAGGCTGGGGTTTTGACGGCGTAGTCAAACACGCCGTATAAACAGTCGCTGAGCTTCGGATGAACGGCAGGCGCCGCGTGTGTGCGTGGATAGGTGCTGTAAATGGGTAAGTTCGCACGTGTGTGGCCCCGGCCGGTGTTAAGCGGTCCCTTCTCTCCCCCCCTCCCCCCCCCCACCAGCAGCAATGGGAACAGCAGTAGCTGGAGCAGCCTGGGGCTGGAGGGGGAGGCGTGCGAGGAGCACCTGTCCTTCTCGTACCCCTCTGACAGGTCGGTCACCAGCTAACTCTGCCGTGCTTACATTGCTCAGAGGCCACACCATACTGAGACGGGCGGGGGGGGGGGTTAGCTTTTAGGGTGGCATCGCGAAAGATCAGGCAGATGGGATGTTGTCAGCGCAACCAGGAAGTGGGCGCTCAACAATTGTCCCGGTGGTTTCTTTGTTCCGTTGAGCGGGAGTTGTCATAATCTCCGTGGAATCTCGACGGGACATTACCGCTCTCTGATCCTTCCTCTTGTCACTCTAGGGGTGTTTTTTTTGTGTTTTTTTGCGTGCGTGCATGCTTGGCCCGTGTCCGCAGAGCGGAAGGAAAAGGCGGCATCGCAAGTAGCTGCCATTAGTGTGTGTTCCTGAACAACGAGGAGCTGTAACGACCTAGCGTTCAGTCTGCCCGCGCTTCTGTCTGTAGTAGTTGGTTTTCTGCCTGTATGTGTCCTTGGTTGCGTGCATGTCTGTGTGCATGTGTGCATGTCTGTGTGCATGTCTGTGTGCATGTCTGTGTGCATGTGTGCATGTCTGTGTGCATGTGTGCATGTCTGTGTGTGCATGTCTGTCCCTCTGTCTTTGTGCTGTGTGTCTCGAGTATTGGTGATGTGCTGGCCTCAGCTCTCCTCAGCCAAGGGGGGGGGGTGGGGGCAGGCCGAGACCCTCGCTGCCCCCCCCCCCCCTCCCTCTTGGAGGAAACTGACATAATGATATCCAGGCAGGCTAGACTGGCAGACAGACAGGCGGACAGAACAATGGAAAACTTTAATCAGCGTATAATTGGTCCATAATGAAGCCTGATGCCGTGGGCTGCGTCCACAAAGCTTCAGACTTACTAGAAAGTGGAAAAGAATGATTGTTTTCCCCGTTGGCACGTTGTGCAGCAACTGTTTGCGCAATTCACAATAGGAATACCGCAGTGTAGTGTGTTCAGTATGTAGCTACGCAACGGAAAGTAGGTATGCAACAGATGTGTCATCTCCTGATAACGATCGAACCATTAGAACTGAAAGTGCACGTTAGGCACGTTAGGAATGTGCTGTTAACCACAGATGAAAAAACGTTAGATGACATAAATCCTCATGGTATGCAGCAAGAGCGTCGTTTGGATTTGAGCCTTGGTGGGGACATTTAATGCGAGCGCGCATAGAGCGCCAGACGAATTTATTTGGCACTCTATAAAATAAAAAAAGCATACATTTGAGCTACAGTCAGATGATCATCCTGATGGCTGGTTCTTTAACCTGAACTGATGATCATGCATTTGGCCCACATGTGAACTTGCTGCATACAAATTGCTAACAACTAAGTTAGGTTTTTTGAACATAGAACTTAGGGGGGACACTGGGGACATGTCCCCCCTAATACTGAATAATACTGAATCAATACGAGATGCAAAGATTTTACCGTATGTATGTGCACAGAACTGTAGTGTTGACGGAGGCTCTGGGCTTTGTAGACGCACAACCAAATTCAACTAGATACTACAACTAGATACTACAACTAGATACTACAACTAGATACTACAACTAGATACTACTTCACGCGTCAGCAAGAAACGACAAACCAATCCGATTAGAGATATTGGGCTAGGGAGGCGGGACTAGTAGAGAAGGAGATCTGTCAAGCGTTTGTGTACCAAATTATTGCTGGGGACAATTCAATAGTCTCTGAATATTGGTGGGGACATGTCCCCAGTGTCCCCCTAATTTCCACGCCCTTGTTATGCAGTGTTTAGCCTGATATCAAAGCAGGGGAGGCATCGTAGTGCACCAGCAGAGATGTGGTCCTGTGGACCTGTTAGAGAGCTGAGGTCAGGGACATCTGGTACAGGAAATGGCTGAGCATGCTTCTCCCAGTCCTCTTGCACGCATCCAGTCTCTCCTATCTCTCTCTCTCTCTCTCTCTCTCTCTCTCTCTCTTTATCTCTCTTCCCTCTCACCTTTTCTTCCCTCTTTCCTTCTCCCTTTCTCCTTCTTTTCCACCTCTCTCCTTCTCTCTCCTTCTCTCTCTCCTTCCCTCTCTCTCCTTCTCTCTCCTTCTCTCCCACCTCTCTCCTTCCCACTCTCTCTCTTCTTCCCTCTCTCTCTCCTTCCCTCTCTCCTTCCTTCCCTCTCTCTCCTTCCTTCTCTCTCTCTCCTTCCCTCTCTCTCCTTCCCTCTCTCTCTCTCTCCTTCCCTCTCTCTCTCTCCCTCCCTCTCTCTCCCTCTCTCTCCCTCCCTCTCCCTCTCTCTCTCTAACGTGGTATTTCTCTCTCTGCAGTGACTGCACTGAAGACAAGGAGACGGAGGTCAAGGAGGAGTCCTGCGGTAAGAAGCTCTTCACACTGACGCGTCCGGCGCCGTCCAGCACAACGCCATCAGCGAGCATCCCTTTTTCCCGTTCTCCGTAACTACCTCGTGGCCCAGCACATCCGCCGGGGGGTCGCTGACCTGATAGGAGGCCCGGCAGCGAGGGGGCGGGGTGTAGGCGGCGTGCGAAAAGGCCACGCCGCGCACAGCAGGTCTCTTGACGCTGCGGTGGAGGCTACTTCAAGGCAGAGTGGAAACCCGATCCGAATCTCTGCTCTTAGCGGCTAGCGCGCGTCCCTGCTGTATGTAGATTAGGCTTGGCTTTGTGCGTGTGTGTGTGTGTGTGTGTGTGCGTGAGCGTGTGTGTGTGTGTTTGTGTTTGAGTGTGTGTGCCTGCATGTGTGTGCGTGCGTGCGTGTGCGTGCGTCAGTGTGCGTGCGTGAGTCTGTGTGCGTGCGTGAGTGTGTGTGCGTGAGTGTGTGTGCACTTCGGGAGGGGATTTCACCACCCCCACATTCGTCCACACTGCCTCTCATTCATTCACTCACTGGCCAGTCTCTCGGACACTCCCTGTGTGTGTGTTTGTGTGTGTGTGTGTGTGTGTGTGTGTGTGTCCAGAGTCTCGTCCGACCAGGCCAGTGTTGGGAGCGTGGGAACCGGCTGCAGTCCACCCCTGTAGGACAGAGAGTGGGCAGCAGGAGAGGGCTGTGGTGGAGACCACCCTAGGGCCAGCTGTCAGAGAGTCAATCAATCTCACGTGTGTATGTGTGTGTGTGTGTGTGTGTGTGTGTGTACAGTACAGTACAGTAAGACAGTATGACGATGTGCTCCCCCCCCCAGGGACGGTGCGCGTGGACAGGGGTCAGTCGCAGGCTCACAGGGCTCTGCTGGTGGTGAACTCTGAAGTCCGGGAGCCCGGCCACCACGACCTCCGGCCCCCGAACGTCGACCCCCAGCTCAGGAGCCTGCTGCAGTGGACGGCGGCCTCCATGGTTGACCTGCCCCTGGTCCAGCTGGGGACCACCACGGACATGGAGCTACAGCAGGTGAGTGTACCCATGCAGGACCACCCAAACAATCACAGAAACACAGTGCATCCTGTAAGTATTCACATCCCTTCACTTTTTCCACATTTTGTTATGTAACAGCCTTATTCCAAAATGGATTCAATTTTTTTTTCTCTAAAAAAATCTACACACATTACACCATATTGACAAAGGTTTTGAAATTTCTGCTTATTTGTTTTAAAAATTATTCAAATTTAAACACTCAAATATCATGTGCGTATGTATTCACACTGTTCACCCAATACTTGAAGCACCTTTGGCAGCAAAATACAGCCTCATGTCTACTTGAGTATGATGCTACGAGTTTGGTGCTCTTATTTTTGGGCAGTTTCTCACATTGTTCTTTGAAGATCCTGACAAGCTCTATCTGGTTAGATTGGGAGCGTCGGTGCACAGCCATTTTCAGATCTCTTCAGAGATGTTCAGTCGGGTTCAAGTGTGGGCTCTGGCTGGGCCACTCCAGGACATTCACAGACTTGTCCTGAAGCCACTCCTTGGTTATCTTGGCTGTGTGCTTAGGGTCGTTGTCCTGTTGGAAGGTGAACCTTCACCCCAGTCTGAGGTGAGCGCTCTGGAGCAGGTTTTCATCAAGAATGTACTCTGTACATTGCTGCATTCATCTTTCCCTCAATCCTGACTAGTCTCCCAGTTCCTGCCGCTGAAAAACATCCTCACAGCATGATGCTGTCACCACCATGCTTCACCGTAGGGATGGTGTTGGCCAGGTGATGATACCACCATGCTTCACCGTAGGGATGGTGTTGGCCAGGTGATGATACCACCATGCTTCACCGTAGGGATGGTGTTGGCCAGGTGATGATACCACCATGCTTCACTGTAGGGATGGTGTTGACCAGGTGATGAGTGGTGCCTGGTTTCCTGTAGGGATGGTGTTGGCCAGGTGATGAGCGATGCCTGGTTTCCTCCAAATGTGACGCTTGGCATTCAGGCCAAAGAGTTCAATCCTGGTTTAATAAACCCAGAGAATTTTGTTTCTCATGGTCTGATAGTTCTTGAGTCTTCTGTCAAACTCCAAGCGGGCTGTCATATGCCTTTTACTGAGGAGTGGCTTCCGTCTGACCACTCTACCATAAAGGCCTGATTGGTGGAGTGCTGCAGAGATGGTTGTCCTTCTGGAAGGTTCTCCCATCTCCACAGAGGAACGCTGGAGCTCTGTCAGAGTGACCATCAGGTTCTTGGTCACCTCCATGACCAAGGCCCTTCTCTCTGATCGCTCAGTTTGGGCGGGCGACCAGCTCTAGGAAGAGTCCTGGTGGTTCCAAACTTATTCCATTCATGAATGATGGAGACCACTGTGTTCGTTGGGACCTTCAATGCTGCAGATTTTTTTTGTACACTCCGCCAGATCTGTGGCTTAAAGGACAATGCTCGTTTTTGACAACCTGGACATTATTTACGACATATTATAAGGCGTTTGACTCACCGAGATCACTTTGGTGTAGTTCGGAGGCCTGTAGAAGAAATTTTAAATCCAAGACAGATTGATGAAAACAACCGTTTCCAAGAAATCCAAGAAATTTTAAATTCAAGACAGATTGATGAAAACAACCGTTTCGCGGCAGAAAATAGATTTTTAGAAGCTGCATTCTCGTTGCCCCCACCACCGCCATTACATGGATATACTGGCTCGGGCTGGATTTTAAATTTCTTCTACAGGCCTCCGAACTACACCAAAGTGATCTCGGTGAGTCAAACGTCTTATAATATGTCGTAAATAAGGTCCAGGTTGTCAAAAACGAGCATTGTCCTTTAATTCAATCCTGTCTCAGAGGTCTACAGACAATTCCTTTGACTTCATGGCTTGGTTTCTTCCCTGACATGCACTGTCAACTGTGGGACCTTATATAGATAGTTCACATACCTTCCACCTTCCCAAATAATATCCAATCAATTGAATTTACCACAGGCGGACTCCAATCAAGAAGAAGTAGGAGAAGTAGAAACATCTCAAGGATGATCAGTGGAAACAGGATGCACCTGAGCTCAATTTTGAGTGTCATAGCAAAGGGAGTGAATACTTATTTTAGCTTTTTCTTTTTAATACATTTGCAAAAATTGTCACTTTGTCATTATGAGATATGGTGTGTAGAATTTTGCGAAATAATTGAATCCATTTTGGAATAAGGCTGTAACATAGTCATAGTCAATTTATTTTTTACACGCATACTAATTACAACTGTTTAGGTTGCCCAAAGCGTGGGTTCCAAGGAGGAGAAAACATTGAAACATTGAGCAACATTAGACAGACAAGATACCGACATTAAAACTGTACAACAACAAACAGGCGAGGGGATAGAAACAATAGGGACCACAAAAACATAATCAGCATAGAGGACATCTCAGTAGTCTAGATCTGATGTCCATTGGCAGAGTGTTCCATAGCCTTGGCGTTGCCACCGCGAAGGCTCGGTCTCCTCTGCTGACCATGTTTGACCGGGGATGTTTAAAAGTCTCTGGTCACCTGATCTCAGGGTCCTTGATGTTGAGGTGTGTTGTATGAGATCTTTGATGTCATCTGGAGCAAGACCATTGAGTGCTTTATATACAAACAGGAGGGTTTTGAACTGTACTCTGTCGCACCGGGAGCGGATGGAGGGAGGCCAGGACTGGAGAGATGTGTTCTCTCCTCTTGGTGCCCTTCAGTAGCCTGGCCGCGGCATTCTGCACCAGCTGGAGGCGAGAGATGGTTTCCTCTGAGATCCCGGTGTACAGAGAGTTACGATAGTCCAGTCTGGAGAACACAAGCAGGATGATGAGTCTGTGGAGGTCTTGGAAGGAGAGGAAGGGCTTGATCTTGGCGATGAGGCGGAGTTTGAAAAAGCACGATTTCACCACTGTGCTCACCTGTCCGCTGAACCTCAGGTCAGGGTCGAACACCACTCCCAGGTTCCTGACCTGAGGCTTCAACAGGCCGGTCAGATCTCCCAGGCCGTCCGTTATCCGGGCGACGGCTGCAGGGGGACCGAACAGGATGAGTTCGCCCTTGCTCTCATTTAGCTGGAGGAAATTTTTAGCCATCCAATCTTTAATGTCTCTCAGACCCTTACCCTGACTCATGGCTTGACCCTTACCCTGACTCACGGCCTGACCCTTACCCTGACTCACGGCCTGACCCTTACCCTGACTCACGGCCTGACCCTTACCCTGACTCACGGCCTGACCCTTACCCTGACTCACGGCCTGACCCTTACCCTGACTCACGGCCTGACCCTTACCCTGACTCACGGCCTGACCCTTACCCTGACTCTCCGTTTGCCCTGCCAGCTGCCGGCCGTGGTCCAGAGGCTGCGGGAGAGGGAGTGGAGGGTGGGAGACCTGCTCCAGGCCCTGCTGCGCTACGGCGAGGAGACCGGGAACGAGCCACCCCGGGCGGGCAGAGAGGCCCGCCACACGCCCCTGTTCCAGTGGCTCCTGGAGCACGCCTAGGCCGGACACCCGCTCCCTCGTACCTCCTCCAACCTCCCTCCTCCTCTCCCTCCCTCCCCCCACCCAACCACCACCACGCTGCTTACAGTGCGTTTGTGAAACCAGCTTCTTTGCCAACACCATATGAAGACTCCCTCACCGCCCGTACAGTGGATCGTATCTGTAGTCTCCTATCGGGCTTCGCGCCCTCCACTAGCTAGGGGGCGCCATAGTCACCGCTTCTTCCACCCTCTGTTACCCATCAGCTGTGTGTGTGTGTGTGCGTGTGCGCGCGCGTGTGTGTTGCATGCTGTGACAGAGCGCTGTACCTTTTGTAAAGTTTTCTCTTGTTTTATTGTTGTGTTTTGTTTGATATCAGGCTGCATATCACGTGGTTAGTGATCAGTCGTTTATGGCCTTCTGTGTTTATGGCCTTCTGCCTTTGAGTTAAAGCCGTCTAACCCTGAGAGAGAGGGAGAGAATGATACCCTAACCTTGTCACAGTCACAGACTAAGCAAACCTGCTTAGAGGGAGAGGGAGAGGGAGAGGGAGAGGGAGAGGGAGAGGGAGAGAGAGAGAGAGAGAGAGAGAGGGAGAGAGAGAGAGAGAGAGAGGGAGAGAGAGAGAGAGAGAGGGTGTGTGGAGAGGAAGAGTATGTTTTCTGTTTGGGAATCCCCATAGCTGCTGGGTCGGTGATGTCACCCTCCATAGCTCACCTCTGGTGGTGTTTCCAAAATGTTTAGGGACCAACCATACACACACCCCCACATGCGCGTGCACACACATGCACACACACGCACACACACGCACACACACACACACACGCACACACACACACACACACAGAAACTGCCCCGCCCTCCAATATCAGCACTGGAAGGAATTCAAACACAGTGACAGTCATATCAGACTATTAATCAAAGTATAACATAACAAAAAGTATTGGCCTCTGGGTCTGATCCAGTCCTCTTGTCTTCTACCCTGCATTCAGATGAGTATTTTTAGAAGTACTACACACACACAAAAGAGCGTCTAACCTCAAGGGATTTACCCGGTCAGATAAAGGTTAAGTGAAATGGACACCGACTGTAAATAAGATGAAGAAGAAAGGTATTGTCTGTTCCCGGAGAGAATTGTTTACACTTGCCAGGCGATGCAGTGGCCTCTATGTAGTATCGCGACATTTGGTCTCCGTGTGGCTGCCAACACTCCCTCTCACCCTGGCAACAGATTTTACGTAGATTTCAAAATATGTAGAGGCAGCGATGTGGTAGCCGGTTTGCTAATAAGAGATTTCATGACTTTAAAGATATCTGCCATCTAAAGTTGCCGGAACGGAACGTGAAGCCGCTCAGTTATATGAAGAATGCCTTGTTATAAATAGGCTTTGCATTGCCAAATACGCAGTACCTAGGTATGTGTTTGTTTGTGTGTGTGTGTGTGTGTGTGTGTTTGTTTGTGTGTGTGGAGGGGGGGGGGTATTTGGGTTATCTTTGTTCAGGGCCTCGTCCGCCGGCTGGCGGGAAGATCCCGTGACACACAGATCGACCAGGCCTTAATTAAAGACATGTCCCTGGTGTTCACCTCCAAACCACAACTGACAGCGTCCACATAGCTCAGCCCCGGCATCACACACTCAAACACGCGCTTCCGCGGCGCTCGTCACCTTGTGGGGTTTCTTGAAATCCGACCACCGCAACTTCCCGTCTAGACCCCCCCCTCCCACACCCCCGCTACACACTCACACACCGTGTAAATCACCGCGTTGATCACCGCCGATAGCCCCTCACCCCACCCAATCCTGCAGAGAATGCGCCCCCCTGATTCCTTACACACAGCTGAACCCACACGGGATGAGTCACCTGACTGCCATGCCAAGTATCCTGTCAGCAGGGTACAGTTAAGAAGTCAGTCTCGCCAACCCTGAACCAGAACTAATACTTCTGTGGACTTTCTGACAAAAAAAGGACTACTATTAGTATTACGATAGATTAAAATGATAGGTTTTTTTCCCCCAATGGAAGGTGTGATATGAAGATCCTAGTGTGGGAGTTCTGAACAGTGTGTCGTACCACGGCTTACGCCACGCCATCCTGGTGGTGTTCGGTGTTCCCGCATGGCCCCGCCCACCTCTGTGCTCTTCATCGCCAGCTGTTGTTGTACAGTAGCTACCCGTGGCCTGTAGGCGGCGAGCGAGCCCCGGTGATTCTCCCGCCGTGCTCGTCTCTTACCGTACCTACTGTACTTCGCAGACGCGTTCAACCCGGCTTCACCGAGTCAGAACACCGACCACTGTTCCGGCTGGTTCTGATCGGCAGAGCTGTTCAGACAGGTAAGGAGAACTGATTAGTGGGGCTGGTTTAGCGCATGGGTAGAGCCGATGCCTGGTTAGTGTTTTCACTTCCTGAAGCCGGATTTAACGCCTCTCGTCTGTACCCGCCCGGCGGTAACCCCGCCCCGGGCCGCCGACGGTGTGTTGACGCCGGCGCTGTAGGCTGCCAAATGTTACCGATCCGTAACGCGTAGTATTTTGTTTACGGCGTTAAAAAGTATCTGAATTCCGCCTAAAGTTCCACTGATTGCACTATAATCCGCCGGGTGTTCGAGTTACACTCTGTATTCAAATCGGTATTGGTCAACGTCAAGAGGAAGAGACGGAAAGCTTCTAAACGGGACTGTAGGATGTACAGTGGAATGTATTGAGAGGGTTAGAGGGTTTTCGAGAGCGTGTGGAGAGACTACACACACCGACACACCGCCGCTCTCTGGGTGAGATTGTTTGAGCTGTTCAGTCGAGACACTAAACCCTAATACACAGCTGCCTCTGTCCATCCCTCCTATTCCATCACTATTCTCCGTACTGTACATTCCTGCTCTCCACTGAACACTTGTACACGCTGCGATATTGTGATGTTGAAAGCTGAATGTGTACTGTATCAGCAGACAAGTGAACCCCTAGTATCAGACCAGTCTTTTTTGTTACTGTTGTCATTGGTCCAGTGTTCCCGTCACCCTGTAGCCCCTATTGCGGAAGGGTTACTCACCCCTGTATTTTCCCTGCTTCCTTGTATAATCTTGCCAAATTAAGATATTTATTAATTTATGTAAGTTATAACAGTGAGAGTACACAACGCCCCATGTAGTGGCATCGCTAAATAGTTTACACATTCTAAGCTTGAAGTTGAAGCTCTATATTTGTCATTGTTAAAGCTGTGTGGGACAATAAAGCTTTTTCATGTGCTCTCTGTCTCCAGTCTCGGTCGTTTGTTTGTTGGATATGACTCTTTGTATCACCGCTGTCGGGGGAAAACCTCTTAAGTTCTCAGCGTAATGGAAAAGGGCATTCGGATTTCTGTTTTTGAACAGAAAATCTCAAACGATGAGCTGTTTTCAACGTCTCACCGGAACATGAGAGGCTCAGAGGTTGAGGAGGGTGGTCCCAGCCCGGATGGAAATGTTGAATCTTCAAACGATCCGGCCCTGTGTGTAACTCTCGCTCCTCAGGAAATCACAGTGTTTATGGAAGCCTGTACTTGGTTCTGAGTGAAATCCCTGTTTAGATCCTGCTCATGATGGGTGTCTCAGCCCAGGTGTACCTCAAAGGGAAGCTCAGTGAAACAAGCACTCTCTCTCTCTCTCTCTCTCTCTCTCTCTCTCTCTCTCTCTCTCTCCCTCACCTCCTGAGATGAGTCTGTTTAGTCACTGGAGAGGAAGTCTGTCATCAAAGCCAAACCCTGCTGGCCTTGACGACAGGGTTCCAGTATGTGGTAATGTCTTTATGCTGCCACACAGACAGCCATTGTTGCAATATAATTAGATGGTTTTCCCACACACACACACACACACGCACAGACACACATACTGTATGCAATCAGGTGTACAGCTCTCAGGCAGTGTTCAGGGAATGAATGGTGGTTTGTCTGACTGAGGAGGATGGAGTGAGAAAGGCGGCAGTGGACGGAGGGAGAGAGGGGTTGACGGAGGGAGAGAGGGAGGTGGATGAGAGCCTAATTGCAGGCTGAGTGGTGAATCAGGAGCGGAGGAATTTGTCATAGAAGCAACATCTCTCTAATCTCTGAGAAGAACCGACAGACGAGGCGAACAGAGACACCCGACCGACACGACCATAAATGGACAGGCCTATACGTTCCACTCCTTCATTGTTTAAGACAGACATTTAAGATTAGCTGGGGTAGGTGGAGGTTGAGAAATTATGTCAACCTTTTAGTCAAGACAAACATTGCAACATAATACCAGAGCAGGCAAATTAGCTCATTTCATCTGAATGGCCGTTACAATAAACGTCGTCAATAGCATCCACTTATCCACTCACTCATCTTGTACACACATCCGAAATGTTGCAACTTAGTGGATGCTGTGGTCGGGATGAGTCGATTGATTGGCCGCAGAAGTGAGCAGCTCGGTTGGGATCCTACCGACTACTCATGCTGCAGCACGTCTGAGACCACAGGGAAATGGGGTCTGACGACAATCGAAATCCCGTTAGAAGACAACGGCCCTTTCCCATGAAGAAAGAACTGTCCACTTCATTCGGGTGCGATGTAGACTCTTCGAGCGGACTGGGTACTATTCTGTCATCTGAGAACCGTCTTGATGCGCAGCGGCCCTCCAGAACTGCAGTGCTCAGCACTCTAGACAGACTCAGACGGAGGACACGCCAGACTCCCCCCGAGGCTCGGGGCCGTGGGATGCCTTCCTCTCTGACAACAGACAGGCTGGGCTTTGGCTCAGAATCACCCCCCTGGGCCGCCCGTGATTCAACGGCCCTATGACATCACTTCCCTCCCAACACCAACAAACGGCAGGGTTGTTGGGAGAGTCCACTGGAGTGAAGGAGGGGGGGGGGGGCGGGATTGAGTCACGCCCGTGGAATCCATGACATACTGTACTAGGGCCAGGTCTTTTGTGTTTCAGGGGGAACTCCAACTACATCATACCCTCCAGACCTGCCTCTACTGTCCCGCCTGAAGAAAATACCCCTTTTGTTTTTAAGGCAATATTATATGCATGATGTGTTTCTCTGTGGGTGTTAATTAAGCCTTAATTAAGGGACTCATAGAACAGTTTGGATGTGTAAGATAAAATAAATATTAAAGTAGTGTATGCATAAAAGTGGGTGTGGTTTTAATGAGTAATTGGTTGATTATTAATTGTGCATGAGGTTGATTTTGAGGGATCGGTCACTTTGACTACATTTCTCCTGTAAGTGAAGAGTGCTTCTAACTAGTAGCTCAACTCACCTGTGTCACCTTCCAGACTGGTTTTGAATGTATGGTATGTGGAAGATGAGTACTAATAGATTCCTATATGTTGTAAATAATAAGAGCGAGGCCTGCTTGTTTCACCAACAGACGGGACAACTGGAGAGACCCGTTTACGCAAGTTCAAGCCCAGGTTCTGCTTGGTTAGTTGTTAGTTTTCACCTAAAAAGGTGATGAAAGTTGGACGCTCCATTCTGGGACGAACAGCAGACACGATAAGAGCTCTTGTTTGACTGAGAGAAAGGAGCAGGAGATTTTGAGAGAGACTTTGAATGAGGCCCTTTTGTCCTCTTTCAACGTGGAACCATCGAAACTATTGAACTGGTAAAATGAATGTATCGTATATATTAATGCTTTGAACCTCAGATTCGCTCCCTACCGTAGGTGGCATTAAGATTCAAATGAATGTGGGCGTAACTCTTCACCAAGGGAGTAAATCTAACAAATGTCTCATGGATGAACTGTACGCTGGGTACAGAACAGAGAACACATGTCTCTGGTCAGATCACAGTTGATGCATTCACTGTAGATTTAGTCCGACAGATGCCAGATCCAGCGCTGACAGCATCTTCTCCCCAGACTCTAATTACTGCCTCCGATGGATTTACTTATGATACTTTAAGAGATGCTTTAATGATGTCATCCATAGTAACATAATTTCCATTGTTTATAAACTCTTTAATCCTGTTGACTTTATGAGTGACGGGGGAGGGGGGGGGGGGGGTCCGGAAGCCTTCATCTCTCGTCACAGGACGAGAGTTCCGCCAGCCACTCCGAGTCCCCGCGTCTTATTGGCTGTTAGTCGCCAGGGCGTTATTCTGATACAGAAGACCACTGACACAGAGCTGGTAACCAGGAAGTCCTCCGGAGTCAGACGGGCCGTGGCTAGAAGGGATACAGCTACGACAGGCGTAGAAAAATGGTAAAGGCTAGTTCCCATAAACGCAGAGGCCATTTAGGGTTAAGGTTAGGGTTTAGGGTTAAGGTTAGGTTTAGGTATAGGGTTGGGTTAAGGTTAGGGTTGGGGTAAGGGGATGCCGGGGTTTAGGTTAGGCTTAGGTATAGGGTTGGGTTAAGGTTAGGGTTGGGGTTGGGGTTAGGGGATGCCGGGGTTAAGGTTAGGCTTAGGCTTAGGGTTGGGTTAAGGTTAGGGTTGGGGTTAGGGTTGGGTTAGGGTTGGGGTTAGGGGATGCCGGTGCGTGGGTGTGTTTGTGTTTGTGCGGCGACGGCCGCCCACATGATCTCCCACACGATCCTGTTGGAAATCACCACTGTGGGGGAGAGAGAGAGAGAGAGAGAGAGAGAGAGAAGAGGAGGGAGGAGAGGAGGGAGATAACAGGAGCAGCTGAGTCATGTCTAAGTGAGAGTGTTTATCTGAGGGTGACGGGTTGAGATGACAAACACGGGGCCTTCATTGGCGAGGAAACGTCTTCGTCAAGCAGGGCTGCCGGCGCTTCCCAAATGTTTTGACTAGCGCGGTCGAAAACAGCAGATGGATTTTGGTGGACTTGGAAACGAGGTAAATATGTTTGTGTTCAGGATGAATCGTTTTGTTTGACTCAACAACGGAGGACAACATCCCCTCGCTGACGTGGACACCATTGCTAATTAATCGACATGGTAAGAGTTGCCTAACAACGGTCTGTTCTCCCGTGTGGCGGTTTTTTTTTCGTAAGGGAAACACCTCAACGCCTAATCCTCATGACTTCGAGGCATCCTCCTTCTCCCGGCCCAACGCGTCACAAACACACACACACACACACCTTACACATCACAGACCCTGGAAGACAATAGGGATGTGTCCCCTGGAGCGACCGCAGAGAGGAAGCAGATTAGCTCTGGGAGATCCTCCTCCAGATGACTGGATGGATGGAGAAACGTCTCACATTGATGTCATTGTTGATCCCGCCCCGGGGTTCCTTCCTCCCCCGCCGAGGCCCCCCCCCGGGCCCCGGGGCCCCACGCCCGGCCCTGCTCCACGACGCAGCGGAGCCGGCAGCTGGCGTCCTGTTGTAGGAGCGAACGTCTCGCCAGAGAGATGCGCTTGGGGGATGAGAGAAAACACGGAGGTCATCCAAAAATCCCAGGCTTATAGAACATGCTTCCTCCTCTCTTCTCTCTCTCTACAGTCTGACACACACACACTCACACTCACACTAGGGAAGAAAATAACTGACTGCTTTAAGCGCCTGTCGTAAATGGATGGTAAATGGACTGCACTTATATAGCGCTTTTCCACCTTAGCGGCACTCAAAGCACTTTACAATGGCCTCTCATTCACCCATTCACACACCAATGGCGGCAGCTGCCATGCAAGGTGCTAACCTGCTCATTGGGAGCAATTTGGGGTTAGGTGTCTTGCTCACACTTCGACATGTGGACAGTCAGAGCTGGGATTCGAACCACTGACCCTTCGATCACTGAACGACCCGCTCTACCAACTGAGCTACAGCTGCCCCCGTCGTGAGCATTGTCATGACAGCTGGGTGACACTCTTTGTTCCTGTGGCTCAGCTGAGTCCAAACCCGGCGTGAGCGTCAAACCCCGCACCGCACGGAACCCACCGAGCCGTCACAGCGCCGGGGAACAAAGGATGAAGAGGAGGAGGAGAGAAAGGGTGCAGATGCCAGGACTAGACGAGCGACAGGCTGCGTCCCGGCGACTGAGGCGCAACGAGAATGACTGCCGATGGGTTGACACTGCGTGGGACGGGATCCAAGTGGGACCCTCGAGTGGTGTGTGTGTGTGTGTGTGTGTGTGTGTGTGGGTGCGTGTTGAGTGCGTGTGTGTGGGCGTGTGTGAGCGAGCATGCGTGAATGATTGAGCATGTTTGCGCGCGTGTGTGTGTACAGTGTTCATGAATAGATTTAAGACATCAGACACATGCTCAGACCTGTATTAACATTGTTTACCCCCCCCCACACACACACACCTCTGTTATTAATTATGCTCTACCAACCCTCAGGATCTTCTCTCCCTCCCTGATTGCCATGCCACTCTCCGACACACGAACACACACACACACATATACAGTACACCCACACATGCATGCATCCAGTCACACACACACACACATACACACGTGAATGCATGATGCACCCACTCACACACTCACACAAACACCCACACATGCATGCATCCAGTCACACACACACACACATACACACGTGAATGCATGATGCACCCACTCACACACTCACACAAACACCCACACATGCATGCATCCACTCACACACACACGCATGCACATACACATGCATGCACACACACACACACACACACACAATGAAACCCCCACGCCCCATGGCAGACAGGTTGGCGCGACCCCCCCCCTCCACGCCTGTGCATGTTGGCACGTGCCGCCCCTTGAAAGGCAGACCAGGAAGTAGCAGTACTGTACAGCACATGTGGGAAATCTGCCTGGTGAATAAGTAGTGAATGTGACTCCGCTGTCATGTTTAAAATCTCCCGAGTCCTAACATCTGACCACGTACCCCCCCCGCCCCGCCCCCCACCACCCCATCACCACCCCCTTCCCACAAGCCAGTGTCTGCTCTAATGCTCCGCTCTGTGTTCACCCCATCTCAACTACTGTTAACCCCGACCGTACAATGAAACCGGATTCTACTAATGACCCAGAATACCCCTGTTTGAGATGACTATTCCTCCAATCTAACTTTGGAAATGTGTAGTTTTGATAAAACCACAGGCCGGCCCCATGTGATGAGGGGGGGTGGGGAGGGGGGGGAGGTGGGGGAAGGTGGGGGGGGGGGCTGGTGTAAACACCCTGGTTGCTATGGAGGTTGCTATGTAATAAGCAAGGAGACAGGGGGGTGAGGTAATGAGAGTTTAGAATAGACCTGTTGAGGGGTGCGTGTGTGTGTGTGCGTGTGTGTGTGTGTGTGCATGTGTGTGTAATGGCAGACTTGGGATGAACTACGTTACCACAGGGGATGTGGGAGAGAGGAAAGAGACAATGCCGCACTTTGATTGTCATGAGATTTCATTGTGTACGGTGATCCTGCCTTTGATCCAGAATAAGCACTACATAAACAGCAGACAGGCGGACCCAAGGTGCCATTTCCTCACAGACATGTCTGCATTATGAGGAACTTGCAGAGAAGAAATCTAAGAATCTTGCTCAATCAAACGGAATATCCAGGATTAGCAATCCAGGGATATGTCAGAATATGTTTATGCCAAAAACACTTCACAACAAGGAAAATTGGTCATTTTTGTCTTTCTTGAAATTTTTGCCTTATACTAAGTTTCAAAATAACCTGTTAAATCATGCTGGTTCCTTTGAAACTGAAATAGCCTCAAGTCAGCCAGACTCACCGGACCCTTCTCACTATGACTCTACAGTCTGACACACACACACACACACACACACACACACACACACACACACACACACACACACAGTGTCTCTGAGCCCTGATCATTGACCTTGCTTACCTAAGAATCCTTCGTCGCAGTAACTAGATCGGTGCAGAAAGGCGTGCCAACGGGGCCACGGTCACAGCTGCAGGGGTTTGGCAGCCTGTCGTCTCCTAGAGGGGTGTCAGGTTCCCTTCCACAGCTCACATGGCAAAACACAGGCTCGGAGTAAACAAACACGCAAACACACACACACACACACACACACACACACATTTTATAACCTGCCACAGGCCCTCTGCTCCTGATCTCCGTGAGGGACTCATCTGAGGGCGCAGGGGGCAGCAAGACACAGGCTCTCACGGCGCCCCGGTGACCCCTGACCTATACAGCAGCGCTCGCAGTGCCATGTCCCGGGCCGCCGCTAAGAGCAGGGTCAAAGGCTTGTCCAGAACCAGAACCCCAACCCCCCCCCCCAAGGTCAAATTGTCATTATTATGACAGATACGTGATCTGGTGCCTGGTGGAAGCTGATCTACTGATTTAATATGGGGCAAGAGAGAAAGAGAGAGAGAGAGCAATGACCAGGGAAACACAGTCCCTCTACACATAACTGGAATCATGTGTGTGGTTTTATGAAGTCAGAGCGCCCATAATGATGGAGTATTAAATGATTCTAGCGCCATGAGGTTTGATGGTTTAGGGGGAGAGACATAAAAAAGCCAACTTTCTCCCATGAACTCCTCTGGCACCCAGAAAATCGCCTTGGATTTCGCAAAGTCACCAACCTACTCCTTTCCTCCCCCTTCCCTTTCCTCCCCCTGCCTCCGCTTCCCTAACACCCCCCCCCCCCCCCCCACCCCCACCCCGCGCACACACACACACACACACAATTGTCACTGCCTCTGCCTAAAATAATCTGTACTTCGGAGCGAGGTTTTTCTGCTGGCTTGTCAAATCCTACTGTTCTGTTGTTTCTTTTGCTGTCACTTGGGGAAATTGAAAGGCGAGGAGGTCAGTCTGGTGAGAATCTGCTGGACTGAGAGGAGCCTCTGCTCTTAACACACACACACACACACACACACACATGTTAAACATAATGTGAGCAGGATCTATCTATAGATAGGATCTATCTATCTATCTATCTATCTATCTATCTATCTATCTATCTATCTATCTATCTATCTATCTATCTATCTATCTATCTGTCTGTCTGTCTGTCTGTCTGTCTGTCTGTCTGTCTGTCTGTCTGTCTATCACATTACATTACAGTCATTTAGCTGATGCATTTTATCCAAAGCGACTTACTGTACAATAATTGCATTTAACGTAGGAGAAGCCAATAATACAACTACTTGCTCCAACTCAAAAGTGCATCTCCTTTCTAAAACAAGTGACTAAGAACATAATCTAGTCCTGAAGGCAAAGTGCAAGAATAGCAAACTAAAAATACAATAGGTGCTTAAGAGGGAGGATCATGTTAGTACTTCTTGAAGAGGATAATTTTGAGCCTGCGGCGACAGATGTCAGTGACTTTGCTGTCCTGACGTCAGTGGACAGTTCATTCCACCACTGCGGGGCCAGGACAGAGAAGAGCTGTGACCGTGTCGATCGACAGCAGGGGCCTCGGAGTGACGGGGCAACCAGTCGCCCCTAGGTAGCAGAGCGTAGTGGTCAGGAGGGGGTGTAGGGTTTGACCATGGCCTGGGGGTAGGAGGGAGCTGTTCCTTTCATTGCCCTGTAGGCTAGTACCAGTTTTAACTGGATGTGAGCTGCTACAGGGAGCCAGTGTAGAGAACAGAGAAGGGAAGTTGTGTGGGAGAACTTCTGGTGGTTGAACACCAGGCAAGCAGCAGCTTTCTGGACAAGTTCCAGGGGTTTGATGGCTGATGCCGGGGCCCCAGCAAGGAGGGAGATGCAGTAGTCCAGGATAATATTGGTCTATCTATCTATCTTATGTGTAGACTATTATGGTTCTGTGGATCCAGGGCCTCTCTGTCTTGCCAATACTAGTTAATGGTACTGAAGTAGTCAGTACTGAAGAGGGCAGAGCCCAGTGTAACAGGTCCTTCGCTTCGTCTACCTGAGAAGACACACCTGTTATGACTGGCACTCTCCTCTCCTCCATTGTCAGGGCTGTCAGGCGCTGGGATGAGAAGGTCAGTGTGTCTGTCCTCCTATTGTGATGCTTAACTCCAATTAGTGGTTACCACTGCGTCAGCGACAGCCTGTTTCCATCTGCAGAGAAGACAATAGGTGAGGGTTAAACACACACAAACACACATGCACCACTTTTAACCTGTGGTTCAGAGCCAGGTTTGGAAATATGTTTAAAAAAAAAAAAAAAATCATTATTCATTCTTTAATTTTAGGATTTTGACAGCTGAGGCTGTAATTATATCTGCTCTGAGATAATCACGTTGCTGCTCGTTTCGTTTCGTTGGAAGAGAGACCAGGCTTGTTTAACCTCTTTAATTATGTAGCCTACAGTACCTGTCTGCAGTGGCATTTCCTCCTGTCTGGCCGACAAATTTTTCAGTTAATTCCTTTGTTTCAGACTGTTTTTTATATATATATTTTTTTAAACTTAAATGCATGTTATTATGCCAATTGTGTTCTATTCCCCCCTCAATGTTGTCAGCGCTCGGGATCGCCCCCCCTGTTTGATGCTGTGAAGCTATGGGAAAGCCAGAGTAGGCTAAGCCAGGAAGCTTTTGGCTTACAAAAACATTTTATTTTGTTTTCTTTTTTTTTTTTTTGCTTTTATTAGCCAATCGGATGAGAATTAATTTACTAAACTGTGAACTAACCCAGACATAAACTAAACTGTGATTAGTCAAGATGCTTCAAAAAGGGGCTGAGGTAGCTTTGGCTTCTCCCCAATCAAATCTGCTAGAAGCCAGCTTTCCATTTGTCATGACTGATAGTGCCTCCTATACGTTCATCACGTTATCCAACTTAGCTACTTGGCAGCAACAGCCAGTTAGCAGCAACTATGGAAAACAGAGACCTTGAATATTTGGTGAACAACGATTTTACAAAATGAGGCTTTAATGAGGCAGCTCAAAATAAAAGAAGAGGGGAGACCTCCACCTCCACAAGACCTCCACCTCCACAAGACCTCCACCTCCAAGACCTCCACCTCCACAAAACCTCCACCTCCACAAGACCTCCACCTCCACAAGACCTCCACCTCCAAGACCTCCACCTCCACAAAACCTCCACCTCCACAAGACCTCCACCTCCAAGACCTCCACCTCCACAAGACCTCCACCTCCACAAGACCTATACCTCCACAAGACCTCCACCTCCACAAAACCTCCACCTCAACAAGACCTCCACCTCCAAGACCTCCACAAGACCTCCACCTCCACAAGATCTCCACCTCTACAAGACCTTCACCTCCACAAAACCTCCACCTCCAAGACCTCCACCTCCACAAGACCTCCACCTCCACAAGACCTCCACCTCCACAAGACTTCCACCTCCACAAGACTTCCACCTCCAAGACCTCCACCTCCAAGACCTCCACCTCCACAAGACCTCCACCTCCACAAGACTTCCACCTCCAAGACCTCCACCTCCACAAGACCTCCATCTCCACAAAACCTACACCTCCACAAGACCTCCACCTCCACAAGACCTCCACCTCCACAAAACCTACCCCTCCACAAGACCTACCCCTCCACAAGACCTACACCTCCACAAGACCTCCACCTCCACAAGACCTCCACCTCCACAAAACCTACCCCTCCACAAGACCTACACCTCCACAAAACCTCCACCTCCACAAGACCTCCACCTCCACAAGACCTCCACCTCCACAAGACCTCCACCTCCACAAGACCTCCACCTCCACAAAACCTACCCCTCCACAAGACCTACACCTCCACAAGACCTACACCTCCACAAGACCTATACCTCCACAAAACCTACACCTCCACAAGACCTCCACCTCCACAAGACCTCCACCTCCACAAGACCTCCACCTCCACAAGACCTCCACCTCCACAAGACCTACACCTCCACAAGACCTACACCTCCACAAGACCTCCACCTCCACAAGACCTATACCTCCACAAGACCTCCACCTCCACAAGACCTCCACCTCCACAAAACCTCCACCTCCACAAGACCTACACCTCCACAAGAACTCCACCTCCACAAAACCTACACCTCCACAAGATCTATACCTCCACAAGAACTCCACCTCCACAAAACCTACACCTCCACAAAACCTCCACCTCCACAAGACCTCCACCTCCACAAAACCTCCACCTCCACAAGACCTACACCTCCACAAGAACTCCACCTCCACAAAACCTACACCTCCACAAGATCTATACCTCCACAAGAACTCCACCTCCACAAAACCTACAGCTCCACAAGACCTACACCTGCACAAGACCTACACCTGCACAAGACCTCCACCTCCACAATGGAGGATGGAACTAGGGGGAGGATGGAACTAGGAAGTGCTGGCTAGCAAAGTTCTTACATTTAGTTGTGCTTTAAGTCACATATTTCAATCTTAGATGCATTATTTACTCTGTTGTGGCCACAATCTTCATCGACAGTTTTGCTGTGATTTAAGTTGTTGGTTTAATTTATTCTGCCGATGGGCGTGTGCTCGGTTTTGAATGCATATTGCCTGTAGTTTTATCGTGCTTTTATTTGACATATAGCCTACTTTATTTATTTTCAATCTATTTTTAACTGTTTATAGGTGATTTCAAACTTCAACATCGCTGTCGCCCCCCTCCGCACTCCCCTCGCACCGCCACTGTCTGTCATTGTGAATCCCGCTGTATGAGAGAAAGCCCACAAGAGATCACTTTCGTCTGATTGGCTGTCTGTCTACAAAGGAGCCGACCTCGCTCAGCCCACCCACTGTTAAATGACTTTTTCTCGACTTCCTTGCTTGCACTGAGGACAGGATCTAAACCGAGAGAGGGCTCACCATGGCAGCTAATAACGATTACCGGAGCTACCTGCGGAGCACCGCCGACATGGAGGGCGGTCAGCCCCGCTTCCACCCTACGCAGAGCTCGGAACCGACTTACAGACCGCTCCTGTTCGGAACTCTGGCTGTTATGGGATTGCTACAGGTGGCATCAAGTGTGGCAATATTGTTACACTTGACAGGTTATCTCCAAGAGGTAAGATTGGCAATAGGAACGTATTATGTCCCCGGGATAGCGCGCTTTCATTTTAAAACTGCACTTTTAGGGGAGCTGATCGAGCGACACACCGTTTGATCATTTATCTGCATTCAGGTTGCTTGTACATTTGTATTTTCAATATGAAGATAAGACAGCCGCAACTTGTTGCACAATTTCCTGGAATAATGACACCTTAAGAGGCGCTCGAAGCTTTGGATAGACGCGTGTTTTGAAGTTCGCAGGTTTTGCGGATCCAGTATTGGTGCGCATGTATAGCCTACTCTTCTACTAGTGCTGAGGTGAGCGCCATCACTCTCTCTTTGAAGACGCGCTGCTCCTGTGGAAGTGACAGCGCTGAGAATTTCCCCCGACAGTAAAAACGAGCTGTCAACTTCACCGTGTTTGTTTCTCTAAACTAAACAGATAGCATCTTGCGTTGCATTGCCTTTAGAGATTTTCCACCGAGATTGGGGCTTTGCGCTTTAACAGTTATTTCAGCAAGACGATATTTTCCAGTCCCCAGCTTATCTGTAGCATCATTCCATTTTCGCAGCAATAAATCTTGGTAATTGCATAGTGAGACACACGAGAGGTCTACTGTAAATACTGTCATGTAAGGCATCTTGTTTGTAAAATACAGATGTTTGTACTTAGGCATACTGATGTAGTTTTGTTCATGTTTACTTTGGGTTATTCGCCGTGTTCTTGCTAAATCTATCATTGGGAACACTGGAAAATAAACATAGATCGGTCTTCTCCAGTTTATGGTCCAAAGCAGAGCAGGGACTTGAGACAAGAGAATTCAGACAGGGGCTCCCTCCAAGAATCTCTCCAAGGTTGTTAATTTTGCTCCCCCAGATCGTGCACGCATCCTCTCCTCTTTAGTTTAGATATACCCCATGTCCCTGGGCAGAGAGAGAGAGAATAACATGTCACTGATATTTATAATGTTTATATTGCTCAGCAGGTTGTATCTTTTCATCTTTAGTCTTATTATGTTGTAAGCTGCAAAACTGTGTAACAGACCACTCTATACTGCCATGGCTGTTGTATGGTGGTTTTAAAGTTCAACGATAGTAATGTTTGGACAAGGCTGTACAAGGAGACATCTCAATAGGCCTGTTGTTAAGATATTTTATTAGCGAGAGAGAGAGAGACAGAAAGAGAGAGACTGAAAGAGAGTGTGAGAGAGAGAGAGTGCGGACTGAGTAATTACAATGTGTTTGGCTTGTTTTGGCATAAACAGAGTGGTGTGTGCCGGGAGCTTGCTATGTGCTGGACTTGTGCCTCAATAGGAAACGAGAGAGAGAGACAGAGAAAGAGAGAGAGAGACATACAGAAAAGTAAAGAGAGATGGACACAAAGAGGATGGATGGAGAGTGAAGAGAATGATGAATCTCAAAGTAGCATCTGGCAACGAGGACAGCTCTGATTGTGTTGGGGAACCAGTGCAGCTCAAGAATTCGAGCAGAGATCAGATCTCAAATGAACACACACTCTGTCCATACATTCCTACTATAGGCTCTAGTACTATACATGCAGCGCAGGACCTGAGCCCTGAGCCTCTGCTTGATTGGGCCGAATCAGCGTCTCCCTCGGTGGAAAGGAACAGGCACTCGGAGCCGTACGCTCAATAAACGCTCTCCAGGCCTGATGACAGCTCCATATGGTCCTGGTTTGGAGTGAGTCATGCTTTCAGAAGGGTCCAGACCGAGTGCTGGCGCTGGCCCAGCCTCTGCCCCCCCCCCCCCCCCCCCCCACACACACACACACACCTACCTGTAGGAGTTACGAGGCGGTTCGTTACGGGAGCAGGGCAGCGCCACATGGCGCCTCGCCGCTGCCGGGATATGCTGCTGTTAGCTGTTTCTTAACAACTCTCTGAACTGTGTTTCATCACACAGAGGTTTCAGCTACAACCCCCTTTTTTCCATAAGAGTGCAGTCTGAACATCTGGTCCAAGGACATGGGCTTGGGATGGATGTGAATAAGATGATGATGATGATGATGATGTACAGTGATGGTCAGGCCAGTATTCAATCTTGATTTAGGATAATGGTTTGCATTAAGGCGGTGGTGATAGGTAAGATTTTGGGTTGGTAGTAGATTTTATTGCTCGTTTGGCAGACACTTTTATCCAAAGCACCATGTACAATGTCTCGAGCTAGTGTTGGTGTGAAGTGCCTTGCTCAAGGGCACAACGGTCAGCAATGACTGTCAAGAAAAGCACTGTATTCTCTGATACAAGCATCAGTGACAGCATCATGGAGTCGTCCCCCCTTGCTCTTGTGTGATCAGTCTGTACTTCACTAATAATGTGAAGTACAGTGCAGTACAGTAGTGTAGGTCTGTGTCGGCTTGTGAGGAAAGACAGGAGTGGAACGCAGTCAAGAATCTGCCCAGCATACTGCAGTGTGTCGTCTTAGTGCTGTTCGGTGATGCAACTTTCCAGACCTGTCAAAGAACTATGTTTCTGAGAGCTATGACTTTCGTTCTCCCCAGGGGAGAAATCGAGTGGGCGTTTCTGTGACTCTGACACATGTTTTCTCCCCCCCCCCCAGGTAGACCTCTCCTCAGCTCCGCAGCGGCCAATGGAGGTGAGTTAAACCCTGCGTGACCCCTGGCAACACAATTGGAGTATACTCTCACTACTATCCATTTAAAAGGGACCTGTACAACATGGTATTCTTCTTGTGATTATGCGGTTTGTCACTGCTGTTGACCATATGGTAGGATTATAATTGACAGTATTGTCACTGCTGTTGACCATACGGTACGATTATAACAGACAGTATTGTCTGTGGATGAATCTATCATATATTTCTCTATTTTCCCATTGGACATTAATTCAGTGATGTCAAAAGGTTTTTCTCCTGTGAAATTCAGGATGTGTAACATGTAGCATGGGAACGCGTGTGGGAAACCACCTTGTCTGTTCAGGAATGGTCTTCAAACAGGAACCTACTGTTGCATCATACCTTGGCAGCGTATTGGCCCGTTAAGAATGTGTTGAAGTATTCACAGGCAGACTGGAACCATGAGTGTTGGCTTGAGAGAGGTTGTGTGTAAAACTTAAATCATAGTCATGTTGTTCCCATGGTTTTCAGAGAGAGACGGGAGAGAGAGAGAGAGAGAGAGAGAGAGAGAGGGAGGCCTGGTGCATGCTGCTGTATCTCTAAAGCTTGCTCTCGTAACCCTGGGTTCTCATGGGAGCTTTAAAGAGGTCAGATCACATGACTCAGCCAGGGGGCGACTCCAACCACCACTGGAGTGTCTGTGGGCTCTCAAATCTAAATACAGTTGATCCTTTCATTATAGCTGATGGAGCACCAATCAGGAAGTGGTGCTTTACATGGGAATTGCACTTCCTCTATCTATCTATCTATCTATCTATCTATCTATCTATCTATCTATCTATCTATCTATCTATCTATCTATCTATCTATCTATCTATCTATCTATCTATCTATCTATCTATCTGTCTGTCTGTCTGTCTGTCTGTCTGTCTGTCTGTCTGTCTGTCTGTCTGTCTGTCTGTCTGTCTGTCTGTCTGTCTGTCTAATCTAATCTATCAATGCTAGTTAGACAACTCTCTGCTGCTAGAATCAACTTTACTAGTGCAGTGCCCGTGCCTGTACAAATTCCTTACAAAGGCTATTGCTATGATTTACATTTACTAAATAAAATTAGTTACTCATACAAAAGGCTACTTGAAACAACTCCCCTTCCTTAATACTCTTTTGAACAAATGAACTAAGTAAAGATGTATTTGTTTTGTTTTTTTTCCTGGCAGAAAGTGACAGCGGTGTCAGGTGTCAATTGACAATATAGGAATA
Organism: Borostomias antarcticus; assembly: GCF_949987555.1. Lineage (NCBI taxonomy): Eukaryota > Metazoa > Chordata > Actinopteri > Stomiiformes > Stomiidae > Borostomias > Borostomias antarcticus. The sequence goes on along the minus strand of NC_140250.1, from coordinate 23,861,923 downwards.
TGGATCATCAGCATCTGCATAATCTCCAATTATTTAATATCAGAAGACAGGTTTTCTTACACTAATAAACGAACCGTCAGCAATGGGGTGAGGTGCAAGTATAAAAAGAATACTGAGATGCAAGTGTAATGGAGTACATGAAAATGCATTTTGACATGAGCTCTTCTAATTGCTAGCGGCACATGGTATTTTAGCCTAAATCAAATTTGGTAAATTTATGAAAGCCAAGCCCCCTGCCATTACAAGCGGTTCTATGATGGCCGTATACTACTTTGTCACAGTAGTATTGCTAATAGTGGAGCCAGCTCTGTAGCTAGCTAGCTAGCTAGCCTAGCTTCCATCTTCCCTATAAACCTAGACCCTGTTCGTTGGGAGGACAGTGGAAGGACAGACATAACTACAACATTCTGTTCTAATGTATATCAAACATATTCTGTTTGTTAGCCATTTTGACTTTTCTTTAGTTCTACATTAAGCTAGAATGCTAACGGCAGGTAGTGGAGTGTACCCTGCCACGCGAAACTACGTTTTACCGGCACAGTGCCCTCAATTCAAGAACCGTTTATCCAAACAACTTCACACTGGCCACTGCACTTCCTTGGGTCCTGAGCAATACACCTGCCGCATATCAACTTCATACAGTGCCGGGCTCTCGAGATAATCGTGCCCTAGACAGACATACAGAGACGTGTGGCATTATAGTTAGACTGTGAATTACGGTAGCTGTACTCTGCAGTGCACAGACTGCAAAGCGGTACACCAATCAATCAACTCCATTAAGTGACTTCACTCTTCTACACCACCGTTTGCCTAATGTCCTTAGTAATCTTAGTAACCTTCGCTCATCTGTAAAAGTGGCATAAACGGAGCGGTCTCATCGGAATGCACCATTGTTGAGGTTTGATAGGGGTTTTTTAGTAATTCCTTTTTGGAACGCTCACCCATTTTTTTGGCTTTAGTTTCCCCCTGCACAAGCAGAATCTTTCCAGGAAGTAAAACAACAGAGAAGAGAGGACTGCTTTGCTTCACTTCACTGTGTTTGATTTCCCATAACTCTGTAATTTCCTTTGAAATTATGTATTTGTATTTGCCCTGGTTGCCCCAATGGAGTACTTAGACAAACCACCCACACCGCCCGCCCTGGACTGAGCAGCTCATTCTGTCGTCAGCTGCCAGATGTTTCCCAGGGTGCACTGTGGTCCATGCTCAGAGGTTTATGAGGTGTCAGGGTGACAGGTCCGTTCGGGTTCTGTTGGCTCGCGTTCTGTTGTGATAGAGTCTGCCCTGGGACCGCTGCTAGCCCTCTGACCAGCGAGTGGATTTGGTAAAGAGCAGGCATTACTTGGGAACTGTCAAGTCTCTTGTTTGGCTTTGCTAAGAGCCCTTTGATCTCAGACAGGATGTCCAAGCCCAGAATGTCCAGGTTCCCCTCTTGTGCTCTCAGGCTAATCCAAGCCTGGGACTGGGCCGGGGTCTGGAATGGGCCCTGGGTCGGCCCTGTGGTCATTCTTGTGACAGAACAGCTCAGGGAACACAGAAAACATCAAACCCAATAAAATGGAACGAGTGACCCAGTCTTTACCTGCTGAAGTCTGCAGCCTCTCGTACTGGGATTTGTCGAACTGTGTGAGAGAATGCTTGATGATGATAGAGTTGAGAACTCACAGAGAGACTGTCTACTGCAGGCCTGTGCCCTTATACACCTACCAAAGGAATCATGGGCCATGCTGGAGACCATAGTCAGTCATGTAATGCCTCAGGTATACATTACTGGTGATGAGCTGGGAGCTGAGCTGGGATGAGCTGGGATTGCAGCCTGCAGGCCCTGTTGCCCTCTAAGGGCAGTATACAGCTGCAAGCCAGTCCTGGTTGACAAAGCAGTTTACTTGGACAGAGACCAGAGGTCTCCCGTGGAGTGGACTTTGGCCAATCAATGACATTTATCAATCAATAACTACCTGGGAGAAAGGACATGCAACAAGACCTTGCTCAATAATATACCGTTCTTTTACATCATTCCTACATCAGTACAATGGTCTAGACAGATCTGCAATGTGGTAGTGGATCTAACTGTTTTGCAGTTTGGTCTAACTCTTCAAAGCCTGGTAAGTAGTTTACTTAGTTAGATTGACAGACAGACTGATAGGTTATCAATTGATCTAACTTGATCTTTCATGTACATTACAGTATCTATCTATTCCACTGTACCTTTCCCACTGCTAGTGTACTTTTCCCACGGCTACTATACCTTTTCCACTGCTGAAACCCCAAATTCCCCCCACTGGGATTATTAAAGTATACCTTATCTTATTTTATCTTAATCCCCAGGGAGGAAATTGTTGTACTGTAGTTAGGCATGCAGTTGAACAGAAACTAGCTAAGGTGGTGCTCTTGAGTGTGTCCTGTCTTCCTGGTAGAGAGGTTGGACAGTATGTGTGGTGCGGTGTCTGACCACAAATCAGAGGATGCATCACACAGTGTCCAGCCAGACATGTTCATGATTTCTCCATCGCCTTGACCAGGCCTCGTTTACCTCTTAATTCCCCACTATCTCTCTGTAAATATTGTTTTTGGAAGACGGACTCAACTAATCTTAGCCTGGGAGCTGTGCCAGGTTGTCTGTGCCTTGTTTGGGAATAAATATAATTAGTAGTATAAGTAATATTGGTGAAACAAAGGTCCAATATGAACTTGTAACTATACTCATTCTCTTAGTACTGTATGACTATACTGAAATATTTAAATTTTTGTAAAACCTGGAGGCGTTGTGTGTGGTTTCCAGGCAATTTAGAATATCTTCCATTCCAACCTGAATGTCAACCCATTAATTTTGTGAAGCTATTTTATTTCTTGGCTCGGGGTGGAGGAGGTGAGATGACATTTCAGACATACCTCAGTTGATCAAACAAACAATATGATGCAACAGGCACTATGAAACAAGTTCAAACAGCTACAGGATGTAGCTGCCTTCTGGAATGAGTACTCTATCTATAAAATGTGAAGGGATTCCTTCCGGAGAGTTCTGGAGAGGCATCGTGAGTGTCGGTCTGCCTGGAGACAGACTGCGTTAGGCTCAGTGAACTGTTCCGTTTCGTAGAGCTCTCACCCTGGACATGTTTTTCATCAGCTCTTAAACAGAACCATCGCTCTCGATCAGAGCTGTGGCCTTGACAAATTTGAGGACCGCCCCAATCCACATGTGAAAGGTGACACTCTCCAGGATGCCTGGTTTTTGGGGCTCCGTGGGGACTGTGGGCAAAAGTCTGTATGTTTATGCGTGTTTACGTGTTCACATGCATTTACTGTACACTGTAAACTGTATGTATCTCTCATTCTCTCTCTCTCTTGGTCTCTCCCACATGCACGCTCCATTTCTCTATACCGTATATATCTATTTCTCTCTCAAACACAAACAAGAAGTGGCACTAAGAAACAGGAGAAGGAAGGATTGGTGAAAACCAACTATTGTGTCTGAAGTAGTATTTCCGTAATAACAATAGGTTGTTTGTGGTTTGGTGCAGTGAGAGGGACTAGCTTACACAATTCACCAATAATATGCAGTGGAATCGCTCTCTGACTTATAATGTATAACTATTTTCAGAGTTTGTGGTTTGTTATAACTTAGCATCTTATGACAGAGAACCACTAATAAGAGTTCACACTGTTTAACATGTGCACCCTTGGTCTAGGATTCCGTCACTTCACTAATGGCCATTTCCTGTGTCCGCAGGAAGTGCAGACAGAGCCTATTATCGCTGATGCGTTGAAAGATCCGAGGAAAGGCCGACGATGCAAGACCCAAGGAAGGGAGGGGCTTCCAGCCGCCCATCTACCAATCAGAACGTCTATAGATTATGCCAAGAGTAAGTCCGTAGGATGGACATCAAACAGCCTCTGATTGTGTCTCTGTCTGTTTCACACGTCTGGGTTAATCATCTAATAGCCCAAAAGTATACTTTACTTAGTTGTATTGAATTGCTTGAGTTCTTAAATCAAGATGGACCCCCTTGTGCAACAGACAAGCCATAACTCCTCTCCTATTGAGGGTTCTATGTATAGAATATGTACTGTGTGTGTGTGTGTGTGTGTGTGTGTGTGTGTACGTATGTATGTATTTATTTCTGTGTATGTATATAATATGCATGTGTGCGCGTGTCTGACCTGCTGCTGTTGCCACGGTTCCAGAGGGGGAGGAGCGCGTCGCCATGATCCACTGGGACGAGGACAAGGGGCACCTGCGGAGGATGCGATACCGCGACGGGCGCCTCCTGGTGGACGAGGCGGGCTTCTACTACGTCTACGCCAAGACCTGCTTCCGCTACTACGACCTGCAGAAGGAGGCGGCGTCCGGCGGCGTGGACGTGAGCAACGCCCAGCTCATCCAGTATATCTCCCACGAGAAGCACACGTCTCTGCCCATCAAGTCCGTGTCCCTCATGAAGACGGGCAGCACCATGCGCTGGAACAACACGCAGTACAACATGTACTGCGCCCAGCAGGGGCGCGGCGTGGCGTTGAAGGAAGGGGACGGCCTGTTCGTCAACGTGTCCAACGCCTGGATGCTGGACCCGGAGCCCGAGGGGACGTACTTTGGGGCGATAAAGCTGGGCAACTGAGAGATCTGACCACGTTGCGGACGGGAGGGGAAGGACCTGCTACTGAACGTTTTATGTACGTTTTACCACTGAGTGAGCACTTGTTGTACTGAATTTTTATATATGAGCTGTCTTAAGGAAATGATGATGGTGCGTTTTGTGTTTGAGATACCGTTCGTCTATGTCGCTCTTCACCGGCCTCGTTCACTGCTGGTAGAAAGGGGAGGGGCCTGTTCGGTGTTAAGGGGAGGTGTGGAAACATCTAGCTGTTCAGCAGGCCCTCATGAAACAAACAGCATTCACGTTCACACAATCATTTGGCAAGACCTGGCCATGTTTATCACGCTCCAAAAACTGCACTGGATGTTGTAGCTGGATGCATTTGAATGATTGGTGCGTCAGAATGACAGAGAATGCCAGACATACGGAGCAGGATCCCAAAGGTCTTCATATTTAGTTTATAACACAGCAGGAAGTTATCCGTCTTGCTAGTCTACTAGTTATGTAATGGTTAGTGGGATCACAGTCACAGGCAGAGCAGTGTGTTTAGCAGTGAACTCTGGTGAGCAGACTCTTCTCCCTGGTCTCTGCGAGGCTGTGGAGATTACCCAGCTTCCATTGCTCTGCTTACAGCGCGGCTCCACTGCCGCCGTCAGTCGACGACGTTCTAACGTCGACGGTCGACAAACGAACCTCTGCGATTCTCTAACTCAGACGCTGGCATCGAACGTGGCGCCACGGCTACAGTGAAGCCGCTGTCGTTAATTACAACGGCAGTGGAGCCGCTGTCGTTAATTACAACGGATTCATTCCCTCAGCGTCCGATGGCTGATGGTCGACGCTGCCGGCTGCAGTGGTGCCAGAGCGTGAGCTGAACAGGGACATTATTCCTCTTAACAAAGATATAGAACGGTATGCAATTGCTCTGTCTCACACACCGTATCACGATATAGTACTTCACTGTTAATTCTGTTTTCCAAGAAAATACAAGCGAGTTTTATATAGTCCATACCTGCATGTGTTTGTAGCTCATTACAGTATATATGTATTACATGGGTTTGTCCAAGTTCCACTGGTAACCGCTCTCTCCAGAAACAGTTCCCATGTTCTGATGTTCTGTAACGTTGAGTCTGACAAGGTACATTGTGAGGATGGGATTGAGGTTTCACGGCTTCACATGTTTTTATACTTCTTGCACAGTTTTTCCCCTCCCCATCTAAGGTAGTTATCTGATTAGTGACCATCAAATTACACAAGCAAGTTAGCAAGAACTCAGATAGCTGGACTGTCTGATCAAATGTAGGGAACATGATGAGAGATACTTATCTTATGAAACTAGTGGAGCCAAATTGACTTTGGAGCCATTTTTAATTTAAAATTTTCTTTTTTCATTTGACTCTCTCTTGAGGTAAATGGGAATATGCACTAAATGTATTTATTTATTAGATATAAAGATACAGAGATGGGTCATTGTTACAATGACCGGTCTGCTGCAAATCTTGTATATTTTATGTACGTATTACAATATGCAACACTTAGATTATTAGTAGACGCGCTTTTTCATTGAAACACAGGGGCTTGATGTTAGATTCCATATTTATGTATCTCCGTTCTCTGACAATTCTGTGTGCACTTGCCTTGCCAAAGCAGAGTATAATGTTTTTTCATAAGATTGTAGCAATTGTAAAGGTTAAAAAAATATTCCTTTTGTACAGTACATTCTTTTTTTAAATCCAATGTTTATTTATGTCAGTTTAACTAATAAAACAATTACTTTTCTAAAGAGGTTTGCTTGATCTTTTCACTGTGTGGGTACCTATAACTACTCTTCATTTAGGCACCCAGTGGTATCAAGGAGAATGAAAACAGATGGAGATCCATCCACAGTCAGTCAGGGTAACCAGCATCCCTCCTAGCTGCCTAGCTAGCACCATCAGTAGAGCGTGAGACTCATAAGCACAGGCTTACACATTTGAGCCCTATGTTGGGTGCAGCTAATCATTTGAATAGTTCATTTGCAAAAACAGATATGTGCATTTTGATACATTTTGATAAATCATTTTTTCAATCAAATGTCAACATGAAATATCAATTAAATAACAGTTTGATGGTTTTGATTACGTAAAGAAGAGTCTTCTTTATTTAATCAAAACAACCCAACTGTAATTTAATTGATATTTAATGTTGACATTTGATTGAAAAAATGATTTATCAAAATGCACATATCTGTTTTTGCAAATGAACTCTTCATTTCATTATACACAGTACCCGAATCATGACATGTACATAAACATAATTGATTTGCTTATTTAGCGTCTTTAGCGTTTAGAGTCGTGCTTCATTATCCACACCCATGGCCACGTTGATCAGAAACACTCTTCTTCGTGTCACAAGTGGTCACGCAGAGTAACCCTCCTACTCCCCCTCAGTAACAGCCACGGTCGCGCTGAGGAACCGCCCCGCTAGCGAGCAGCGCTGCTAACTCAGAGCAGATATCTGGACCCAACCGCTCCGTACCATCACTCTGATGTTCCTTGGATCTGGGAGAGAGAGAGAGGGAGGGAGGGAGAGAGGGAGGGGGAGAGAGAGAGAGAGAGAGAGAGAGAGAGAGAGAGAGAGAGAGAGATGCAATTTAGAGTTGTAATTTAGAAGGAGGCGAGCTCGTCTAAGGCAGACAATCCCCCTATTGTGTGTTTCTTGGTTCACAATGCTATGGTCTGAGTTCACAAAGGCTGGTGTTCACATGTCCAGTTGGAAAGACCTCACATGGCTCTCACTGCATGTTGCTCAACACACTGTAGCTGTACGCTCGGCCGCTGGAAGATGGAGATGGTTGGATGCTGAAGGTTGGAGACAAAGGTTCACTTTTAGAGATGGGGAAGGCTGAAGGATGGAGATTGTGACAGTTGGATGCAGAGGCGTAAAACCCAACTTCAGGAAGTAAATAATACAAACCATATGTATTTGCTCTGCCCACGCACTGAACCAGCTGATTCTAATTAGCTTAACTCTTCAGCCAGGTAGGGGAAGTAATTAATCAAGTCAGCTGGTTTAGTGCATGGTCAGAGCAAATGCATGGTTAGTGTTTTTACTTTCTGAAGCCGGGTTGAGATGAAGGTTGGCGGCCGCATAGGGTAAGAGGTTGCTTATGGGGCAGGCTTGTAGAGGAATGCATGGGTTGAGGTCCATATGGAGCTGATCAGCTGTGTAGTTCCAACATCACTAGCAGACTAATCATATTTCTGCCATTATATTTTCCTTCCCTCCATACAAAAAGCCCTTAGGCTATACTTACCATCCACGTCCTTTATAAGAATCATCCGTCATAAATTCATGTTGGTCACTGCTGTCAGCGTCCTGGACTGTTCAGTCCTGCTGCACTCATTTTGATGCACATGGGGTTCTGTGAACAATGCTCACAGTATTGGCAGATGGAATTCAGCTTTCTGACATTGGAAAATGCGCAAATTGGAAGGGCATTTCACAAGGCTAGTCCAGTTGAAATTTAAATAGCCTAAGTATACAATGTGGACTTCCGCAGTGTGGCGCTCGTTTGAAGTGACTTGATTTCTCAATGCTTGGCACTGGAAAGAAACCATTAAAATGTGTTGTGTCAGTAAACATCGTGCCAAGCTTGGCACAAAACACAAACACACACAAAAATACAGACACACAAATACAGACACACAAATACAGACACACAAATACACACACAAATACACACACACACACACATACACAAATACACACACAAATACACACACAGACACACACACACACAAATACACACACACACACACACACACCATGATCCATGAACTAGCCCCATTTGGCAAAGCTGGAGAATGTACCTTATTTTATTGTTCACATATGTAAAAACATAACGAGCTACAGCAATGAAAGGCAATGGCCCAAACCAAGAGATGTCAATGTTAGCATGGAATCTAATCCACCCTGTAGGACATAAAAGCTTTTACAGTCCCTCGCTGGTTGGAAAGAAAGACTTGTATTCGCTGACTTGTATTTCTGTAACCCCTACAGTTATACTGTAATGTTATTCTGATGTTCTGCTGGAGACAGGTTATGGACGTTAATAACTTGACTCACGTCTTGCTTTTAGTCCAGGGAGTTGCTGTACAGTGTAGCTTATACAGTACGCAATCTCTTAGTTAGATCTCTTAGTACGCAATGTCTTCTGCTCTTAGACGTGATTTCAGAGTCTCAACCCTGTGCCAAAGCTGAAAGGTGGAGTTGTTAGTTTGGAAAACAAACTGGAGTGTGTCGGTAACTGATTATGAGGGTGTTTTTATTCCAATAAGCAGCACGAGAGGCATCAATACCAAACTCAATTCCGTTAGAGAGAATGGGTTTATTGGGCTCTGCGGTTTCGAGGAAATAACTCTGAGAGGTCCGATTTACGAACCAGCTGGAACCTTTGTTATGCACAGTCAGGTTTCTGAGCAGCTCGCACGATTACACACTCCTCACCCACACATCACAGATGCGGGCGTACACACACACACACACTCCACCCCCATATGCACAGACTCAAGCACACTCACATGCCCCCACAGACACACGCACACACTTCTCCCCTACAAGCACAGACACACGCCCACACACACATACATACTACTTCACTCCTTTGCTTAGTCAGCGTGACTATTTTCACAAGCTATGTTCTCGTCCTTTGTCTTTGCCTCAATATAGGCCAGACATTCTTGTCTGCTTGAAGCTGACAGTTTTACCACTCGGATAATAACTTACTAAACATTAGTATTATTAAAGCAATAATAGTGCGAGGCTTACGGGATGTGTAGACGTTTGGGCGTGTGGTAATAAGAGGACCATGTCAGAGCCTGTATGAGTACAGTGGGTGTTTGGATGTATTGTACGTATGTGTGTGTGTGTGTGTGTGAGTGAGTGTGTGCGTGTGTGTGTCAGTCCTCAGGCACTTTTAGGATCTCAGTCTCCAGAACTGCCACTCGGCTGATGTGAAGACAGTTGAGTTAAACTGACTTATTTCTCTCTTGGGTACGCTTGCACGCTTAGAGCACCGAGACATTCGCTGGAACGAAGAGGACGAAGCACGCTCCAGTGACTCTGGCCCAGTGCCAGCACTCTCGCCATGCGCCCTTGTCTCCTTGCATCCTGATAGGGATCACCGATCCAACACCACCTGGAGTGGATGCATCAACATGCAGACGCCATTGGCCTCGCCTCATCGTCTTTCTGCAGATGATGTCATCCTAACACGACGCGTCCTGAACGGCGATCTGGGTGGATGGAGTCGTCACGGTGACGACGCACCTTCTCTCTCCACCTGTCGCTGTCCTCACCTTCAGCACCATGGACAGCGTGGCCTCCTACTGTACACAGATGAGTGGCCAGCCGCCGCAAATTCTATATGCTCGCCGCGAACCGTCTGTTGAATATCGGCTTGCTAGCTCTCTTAGGAGGCAGCGGGGGTTCAAGATGCCAGATGTACGGTCGTCTCCACTTCTGTAGCCGCTTGCCACGAGCTTATGAAATTTGTGGGAGGCAACTCGTCTCTGTGTAAGACACAGCTGCAAAGGGCGTGCCGTCATCTTCATCAACAGATGACGGCCATGCCAGACCAGACCGCAGAAATGTAGGCTACTGCACTAGAGGACCAGCTACTAGCAGTTCTAACTCGATCGGCGCAAACATCTCCTTTGGGTTCGCTACGACAGTGGGGAGAAGTGAGAATGTTCCGCACAGTCCATCTTCATTTGAATTTAGAGTGTGTGTCGCTGGCACTCAAACTCAAAAGTTTGGAACGATTCTTTAAGTACGGTGTTGTCTGCTAGCAGAGAGTCATCCGGAAATGAAGGCGGTCGGTGCTGTGACGCTGAGAGCTTGCTCTCCTGGAGGACAGGGCCGAGGCCCCCTGCTGTGGCCAGTTTGATCTTCCTGCTCTGTGATGTCAGCCAGCATCGGCTATGGTGTCGCATCACAGAGAAGCATTCATCTCCAGCTCTTGATGCCTGAATCACTTCTGGGTGTTGATTTATTTTTCTTCTATCTATCCGCCAAACTCCATAAATGTTTTGACTTTGTAAAATGTTTTTCTTGCCATTCTGCCTAATTGTACAAATTCCTCATTTATATTCAATGAAACCACAGATTGCTCCGAGTCCTGATCATGGTTAGCCACAGATTTAATCATGGTGCTTAGAATTATGACCTTAGGAATGTTAATCAAGTAAAAACAGGAATGGTTGTGGTTTAACACACACACACACGCAATCGTGCACACACAAACAAGCACACAAACACAAGAACATGGACATGCATGCGCACACACACACACACACTAAGACTGCACACACACACACACACACATACACACACATACACACACATGCAAACTCAAAAATACAAACACATTCTGGAAATCATGCACGTACACAGACAGAGGAACACACACACACACACACAAATAAAGAGGGATTCCCCTGCTGATTCAGTCAAATATGTGAAGGTAATCTATTTATAATCCGTGGAACAGGTGGATTAGATAGAGTCAACCAGAATGAGGTGAGACCCTAGATTAAGATATTACTGGTGACTTAAAAGCAGATTAAGATAGGACTGGTGACTTAAAAGCAGATTAAGATATGACTGGTGACTTAAAAGCAATCAGACACACAGACTATCTATGAGCTCTCAACCTCTGAAATGAATTAAGAAGATGATGATGAGTGTAAGTGTGAGTGTGTGTGTGTGTGTGTGTGTGTGTGTGTGTGTGTGTGTGTGTGCGCGTGCGCGCGAGTGTAATAATAATGCTCGGCTGTGTATTTTCTCTGTTGCGGGCATAGTATAGTGGATAGTGATTAAGCTTCAAGTTGTGTGTGTGTGTGTGTGTGTGTGTGTGTTAAAATGTACATTATGACCCATGTTATTGTATGCGTGTTTGACCTATACGAGAATGTGTGTGTGTGTGTGTGTGTGTGTGTGTGTGTGTGTGTGTGCGCCCGCGCGCCTGTGTTTAACCTGTGACGGGGCCGATGGCTGAGTGGGTGACTCACTCCAGGGTTGTGCCAGGACAATGTCAACATATGAGACCTAAATCAGTGTCGGCTCCCAGACAAACCACCGGCAACAACAAGCAACACACCCAGACTCAAGACTAACTGGAATGCCATTCATATGGTCCTGATTTTAGGCCTCCTTCCCTCCTTCAGTCCCTCCCTCCCTCCCTCGCCCCCGTCCATCTTTCCACCCTGTGTGGAGGTTGTCTCTCTGGGTTCAGGGAGGGATGGCTCATCTCCAGCGGGTTATTATTTGCTTGCGCAGACAGCTGCCCGCCAGCCACATGCAAACACTGTCTTTTATGGTTTCTGCTAATCTGCGCTTTCCGTTAATAGGCTAGGTTTGGAGAGTTTAAGACTTCCCGAACACCATTCGCCGGCTGCAGTGGCAACGTAGAACTACCTTGTAAACATATGTATTGAATGGCGGCTAATTAAACCGCTATAATGTACCGGTGTTTGAATTCTGAGGGCAGAACCCAACCGAACCAAACTTGGGCATGTGTCCTCGTGAGAATCAAGCAGGGTAAAAGAAGTTGCAGTCCAGCCAACGCATAAAACAACGCTGACTGCTCCTCAGTCTAGAAAGGCCGCGGGGCACGTTTCCGCTGCCTACGTCTTTTAACTCAAATCAGAAATGTTTCCGTACCACTCAAGGGGGAACCCGTATCAACATATCTCTCTAGTCAAATCGGTGTCGACTGCAGCTGTTTTCTTGCTTCAGGTCCGATGCTTATCTGCGTCTCACCGCTGGAACTCACAGCGTCTCCTCCACGTCATCGGGTTCCTCTCAGTGCAGTGGGCCTGTAGCCTGGCCTGGAGCGCTCCGACCACACGCCACCACGCCTGCAGCAACCCGGAGGGCCGGCCGCCTTCCCTCACGTCGGCGATAGGATGCGGTTTTGTCCGTGAAATCTCTTCGTCGTTGCGGCGTTTGTGTCGGTCCCCTCCGTGAATGCGGCGGCGAACCGGCGAAGCTGTCAGCACACATGGTCGGCCTGGCTGTCTCTCGGTTTGGGTTTTCTGGCACATCACGTGCCGTGTTCTCACATTACGTGGTGTGTAGTTAGAGGCCGGCCGCCTGTGCCAAAAATCTGTCTGTCTGTGGATTGGTAGCCATTCGCCACCGACAGCCACAGTTCTCCGGCTGAGGGATGAGACGGTGTGAGATGACTTTTCGTTACATCAAAGTCTACTCAGATGAAAAACATGGCATCTGTAGGCTACCTATATTTTGTCATGCTGCTGTCACCTTCGATATACAGTGTGATTTTTGGGCAGCATCGAGAACATAACAGGTTTGTCAGGTTTGAGGGAATGTTGCGGTTGTGGAAATAGAGTTGGACTGGGTCAGCAGTCATAATGAACTCGACAGACATCAGGAGAAGTCTGCAGTCTTACACGAACCGACTTCAGTCAAGCTCCATCGCAATTACCTGATGAAACTATGTTTTCTTTGGCAGGAGTCGCAGAACGCCCTAGTCTTTCAGTTTGGAAAACAACTGCTACTGTACGTCACCTTGTAAATCCTGTACCCACCACATCTACATTTCATACATCTCAGTTTCTGAAATAAATTATTGGTCTGTTTCTGCTGGCTGAGGTTTTTGATCCAAACCGGTATGGTTAGTTGGGGCAGAGCTGTCTTGTGTCCTGGTAGGGAACCGAGGCTTGTGAGAGCTGTACTTTTGAAGCAGCCAGTCAAGATCTTCTCTCCTCATTTGTGAGGCCATATTGAGACAGCTACCATCCTACATAGATCTACATTCATGAAAATGATCAGTTTTCTTCACATGACATTCCATGTGGAACGAGCTGCAAAAGAGTTACTTAACTTTGTAGCGCGTTTGTTTTTGTTCCAACTTTTCTGAAAAGCGTTCTGCATTCTGCTATCCTGAAAAATAGATTTTTAATCTCACTGGGACTGTTTTGAGCCCACAGCACAGAATTGACTGTCATGTCAGGTCATGTTCTGTCAGGTCACGCAATGGTTGGATGTACAACGTTGCCAACAGGTTTTGGAATCATCCGCACCAGACCGATGTTTCTGGTTATAACAGAGATTAAGAGGCCCTGACCCGAAGGGCTTTGGTCGCGACCAGCGGAGCATCCAGGGTCCCAACCCCGGGAGAAACAAACACATCTACCGCAGTTCTGGGTTCAACCCTGGTGAGATGGCTGTCAGGGGCGGACCTCCCCTATGATGTCATGACGTTGTGATGTGGTGCTCCGGGCGACCTCATTGGCCCAGGCGACCTCACTCTCTTCCTGTGATATCAGAGACCGGAGAGCAGACAGCCAATCACGTAAGGGCTGTTATCCATTTGCAGAAACCAGCCGCCCCTGAAACCACCGATGTCTCCAAGCAGCAGATTATTCCAGTATGTCATAAACAATAGGATTGTCGTCGGCTCTCCGTGGAGGAAGATCATATATCCATTTATTTCCCTGAATTTGACTGACTACACTCTGCGATTGTTATTACTTAACATTTCCCCTTCTTAAAATCAAACACTATCAGGCTGCCTTCGCTGTCCCCAAATGGCATTTCAGCAGGAACTCAGTGTCTCAAGTTGATTGCAGGTGATCAGATCCAGAAGGTTTGAATTGAGCAATGTGAAGTCGTTTGAACGTGAAGTTCTCTAACGACACTTATAAATTCCTTTGTGCCAGCGGCCATCAGACTGTATAACAGTGCTTGAGTGTTCTGAGTGTTGTGGAGGTGTGCATGTATGTATGTATGTATGTATGTATGTATGTATGTATGTATGTATGTATGTATGTATGTATGTACTGTATGTATGTATGTATGTATGTATGTATGTATGTATGTATGTATGTATGTATGTATGTATGTATATATGTGTATTACTAGACATATCTATACATATCTATACTGTATTATTCTATAGTATACTGTACACATGCTGTACCTACGGATACACATAGTCCCAGTTCTAACTCTTTTTTATGCTTACTACTCTGTATGCATTTTCCAACCTTGCTGTAATTTTTCCCACTGCTGAAACGCCAAATTTCCCCCTAGCAGGATCATTAAAGTATCTATCTATCCATCTATCTATCTATCTATCTATCTATCTATCTATCTATCTATCTATCTATCTATCTATCTATCTATCTATCTATCTATCTATCTATCTATCTATCTATCTATCTATCTATCTATCTATCTATCTATCTATCTATCTATCTATCTATCTATCTATCTATCTGATATAGATGGATAACCAGATGTCCCTTTGGATTTTTTGGAGAGAGCTTGATCAGTAAAAAAAAATACTACAGGCCACCCTAATAATAATTTGTGTTAATGATATACATCACTTCCAAGTACACAATGCCTTGATGATATGCATTTAACCCTCTTCTGATGTAAAAGTCAGAAGACACTGAGATTAGAAAACAGAAAGACACCTGTGAATGTAAATGTGACTTCTGGTTCAGCCACCTGGGAGAAGTGGGGCAACTCAGACCTCAGACAGGCTGGACCCCGACCAGGAAGCCCATCAGTCCATCCATGCCCTGACAGTGGTTTCCAGGCTCCGCCCGATGGCGAGACCCACACAGAATCATCCACATTCTTCTGTGACCCTTCGGATAAACAAAATCATATTTCCTAGCCACAGCCTGGCCCGGCACCGTGACCTAGAAGGATCCAGTCTGGCCTCGCCATTAGGTCATGAACTAACATCGCAGGAACACTGGAATTGGGATGTTCGAACACAAGAACACACACGCCACAGGCCAAGCTACCAAAACCTCTACCCACGAGAACCAGAACTTGTGCCAAATATCCTTTTACCCGAGAGATCCGGGACTTGGACAGGCTCAACCCTGAACACC
>NC_140250.1:23821409-23838909 GCF_949987555.1 Borostomias antarcticus | reverse complement strand
TGAAAAGTGGCCTAATGTTTACAGATATTGGCAATGGGATACCCACACAGACACACTAACATATACACACACACACACATACACACACACACACACACACACACACACACACACACACCCAGATCATAGAGGCTTATAACAGCATTTTCCAGACAGGAGGATTTGATCCCAGGATTGTGTGTGTGTGCGTGTGTGTGTGCGTATGTGTGTGTGCGCGCATGTGTGTGTGTCCGTTTGTATGTGTGTGTTCATCGGACTTCAGAGTCGCTGTGTTTGTTTGGACGAGCTAGTTACTGTATGGTCACTGTTCTGTTTCCAACACAGAAACGATACAAGTGACTACAGACGTACTGCACACAAACACACACACACACACACACACATGCGTGCACACGCGCACACACACACACGCACATACACACACACATACACACACACATGTGCGTGCATACACGCACACACACACGCACATACACACACACGCGTGTGCACACACGCACACACACACACATACACACATGCACGCATGCACACACACACACACACACACACACACACACACACACACACACACACACACACACACACCTAAAATAGAGCGGAGATAACCACACAGAACATTGCACACACAGAGGAATGGCATGGATGGGAGTCAGAGGGACTTAACAGAGCTGATCCCTGACAGTGTGAGAAACAATAATGCCTCCAGATCTCCATGTCCAGAGGCATGTTATTGTACCACAGTAAGATATACATTACAATTACACTGTAACATCTCTGATTTATTGCATAATTATGGCTTGAATGCAGTGGAATAAACCCCATGGTTGTCTTTGAGCAGCAGACTTGGACAGACCAAGAGTCTTAGGAGACCTGTTTGAGGACGACCATAATTACTTTGAATTGGCCTTTGCGCAACACGCTATGCTGAGAAAGCAGCAAATAGTGTGTGTGTGTGCGCATGTGTGTGTGTGTGCGTGTGAACGTGCGTGCGTGTGTGTGTGCGTGCGTGTGTTTGTGTGTGTTGTGTTCCTCAGGCTCCTGGGTTGATTAAGCTGATATATAAACCAAAGGAGCGCTGTAGGGAGTTCGGACTCATCAGCGAGGATACTACTGAGACAGAGGATGACCACAGGCTCGGTCAGGCCGCGGTCAGGGCCCGGTCCTCGGGAATGACTATATTAAGTCGGTCGAGTTTGTTTTGGGGGGATGTTTTGGGAAGAGAGAGCTGACCCGCGCGCTGAGTTCACCCTCCTGCGTTTGTGTTGTCCGTGCGTTTTCTACTCCCGGCGAGAGAGAGAGAGAGAAAGAGAGAGAGGGAGAAAGAGAAAGAGAGAGAGGGATAGAGAGAAAGAGAGAGAGAGAGAAAGAGAGAGAGAGAGAGAGAGAGAGAGAAAGAGAGAGAGAGAGAGAGGGGAGGTTTTCGAAGAGCTACTCCAGCGGACCTCACCGGGATCTCAATCTCTCAACCTGAGCCGGTCAGTGAGCATGAAGACCTTTCACACGCCGCTGTGTTAAGTGGAATCTCTACGACCACAGTCGACGCTCCCATTGTGTGTTTTAGAGAAGGGCCAGGCGGTGTGGCTGTGTCCCTCTCTGTCGAGGGATGCAGGGTGTGTGTGTGTGTGCGTGTGTGTGTGGTTGAGTGTGTATCTTTCACCTTCTAACATGGGCAGGACCTCCAGTGTTGATCCTGCCCCCTCTCCTCTACCTCCCTGACAGTGCAGCAGTTACAGTAAGGTCTCTTGGCCTCTAATTATCCAGCTCCCACACACACACACACACACACACACACACACACACACACACACACACACACACACACACACGCCCTTCGCCACGCCTGTTCTCTCGTTCTCCTCTCCCTCCCTCCTCGTCGTCTCTCCTCAGGGCTGTTTCCTGTTCCCTAGCGAGAGGGCGAGGAGGCGTGACTCTGCATCTCAGCGGCCATGACGTCACAGCAAGGTCAGGGTTCAGGCGAAGTTCAACAGAGAAGAGAGGAGAAGAGAGGATGGAGGGGAGGAAGAGAGAGAGAGAGAGAGAGAGAAAGAGAGAGAGAGAGAAAGGCAGGGCCAGAAAACCGAGGCTGCGGCCATGGCAACGTTCTCAGTTTATTTAACCTTTAACCGTTCTCAGTGTCAGGCTGTGGGAATTAGTGGAAATCTAATCAACTCTGTCATCCTTTCCCTCTTTCTCGCTCTCCCTCTCTCTCTCTCTCTCTCCATCTCTCTCCCCCTCTCTCTCGCCATCTCTCTACCCGTGTCGCAGGAATTTGCGGGGCCCCGCCAGACCAGAGAGCCGTCAGCGTGGCTCTCGTCCTCCAACGGCGTCAGGATCCCATGTCAAACAACCGTGACCATGACCGGCGAACTCAACACCGCTTCCCCTTCTGGTGACGACACGGTGCCTTTTTGGCCGTTCCCGGTGACAGCTGTGAAGCCAGAACGCCCTTACTGCTCACCAGTAGCCATAACACCAGGCTCCCCTCGCCAGAAGGTGACTCTCGGCCGCACGTGCGAGCGCGCTGATTTGTTGGTACGCCCGCGGCGTGAACTACGCGACCGCCGGAAAACCCCCTCCTTGCCCTCGGAGAGGAAGAGCTCAGCAGTCGAGTGAACCTGTGACCTGTGTTATTGAAGATCAGAGGCGTAAAAACACTCCGACTCATCTGTTCAGCTGCGGACTTGACAGCACCTCCAGGTCACCCCTCTGGACGAGAGCGGTCATCTAAACAGCAGATGACAGGTAAACACTCTGTCACCGGCCTGCGCAGTATTAACTCACGCCGACAGCGCTGTATGTATAAGGTATGGAACTGGGACTCTTTAGTATGCACGTTGTCTTCTCTGTCAAACATTGTACAGCAAAGCTTTACTTTGCTGTACAGTAAGTTATGGTCCAAGTATAACTTCATACACAGTTCATTCATAAAGTAGATATATCTCAGTCTATAAATCACTGCTGCAGTACAGCCTCTCTGCTTTGACTGCAGGGTTGTTTGGTGTAATGGATGCAGGATCAAAAAGAGTGTGTGTGTACTGTATTTGTGTGTGTACGTGCATGTATTGTGATTGTGTGTGTGCTTGTGTGTGTATTTGTGTGTGTGTATATGTACAGTATGAGTGTGTGCGTGTGTGCTTGTGTGTGTGTGTGTGTGAGAGAGAGTGTGTGTGTGTGTGTGTGTGTGTGTGTGTGTATAATGCCAGAGCCCAGATATGGACCACACAGGAAACGGTACAGGATGAGATCGCTAGCGCCCCTGCATACCTCTGCCTCAGACTCCCCCAGTTTCTCTCCATACACAACCTGCTAGTGTGTGTGTGTTTGTGTGTGTGTGTGTATGTGAGTGTGCGTGTGTGTGCGTACTCTAAATCTCTGTTGTCAGCGGTACCAGCCAGCAGTTGAGGCGTGTCTCTGGTCCTTGTTCTTGTGGAGCCGATTTTCCCCAGGAAGCGCAGTGACTCAGTTGTGGTTTAACTGTGTAATGTGCGTGTGTGCATGTGCGTGTGTGTCAGCATTTGCATGCATTTTTGTGTATGTGTGTTTGTGTGTGCGTGTATGTGTGTATATTTGTATTTGTTTATGTGTGCGTGCGTGTGTGTGTGTGTGTGCGTGTGTGTGTGTGTGAAAGTACGGTTGCATGTTTCAGCCCTGCGTCTGGCACCCTTTCCCAGGTCACTGCGAGGTCTGCCGGTTTTCACAAAGCCGTTTCCAGGAGGAGGTTTGGAGCTCCAGCAGTCGGTCAGCACGTCACCGAACCCCAAAAAGCAAAGTCTGAACATCAGGGGTCCTCCAGAAACAAAACCGCAGTAAGGATGGCTGATCGGGCCCGTAAACCTTAGGGAAACTCTCTCTCTCTCTCTGCCCCTCTCAGTCTATTCCATAAACAGAGTAAGGGTTTGGCTGACGCCGTAGTGGGGGGGGGGGGCTTTGGGACATTAGAAGAAAGGATCTTGTCAACGGTTGTACGGTACATGAGCTCATGCTGGAACTGGACTTACTGTAACCTCACTACGTAATAGATCCAAGACTCAAACAAATGGAAGTGATTTCTGTCGCATGAAATGTTCAATATAGCTGAAACCAAACATTCTCCAGATCTCTCCCTTTGTCTCTGTGTGTGTGTGTGTATGTGTGTGTGTGCGTGCGTGTGTTTGCGTGTGTAAGGGTGTATCTGACATATTTTATTGTTTTATTATTTTCCCTCCAGAAGTCTCGGGGTGTGTGTAACTTTGTGACCTCATTGAGAGTGGGAACCACCCACGGGGAATCCCCGACTCACACTATGTGTGTGTGTGTGCGCGTGGGTGTGTGTGTGTGTGTGCGTGCATGCATGTGCGTGTGTGGCGGTGTTCCAACCAGCGCTGAAGTAATGGACGTCTTCCAAAGAACCCTTAAAACTGCTCCCCAAAGGGACTTATTGTTCTCAGTTCTAGATGTGACGATTGATATCTTGTTGTCTTGAAAAGTAGACAGGCTAATATTTCACTGTATGTACAGTATTAGGTAGTAAATGAATGGACAGCGACACAGCCACTGGCAATAAAATACTCTATATAAATACTCTATACAATATTTTAAGCTGTTTTTAAGTATCTCTCTCTCTCTCTCTAGTGTATCTGACTGTTGACATGTAATAGCTGGTATGAAGGTTTCACCAGCTGTGGTGGCGAGCAACAGTGGGGATGAGGTGAACAGAAAATAAACAAATGCAAATTTCACAGTGCATGTGAAACGTCTCCCGATTCAATTCACTCTTATTTGATCTCAGTAGAGTACATTTCATGAGAATAAACACACACACACACGCAAAGAACCACACACACACACGCACAAACACACACACAAACACACACACTTGGATCCGTGTGGACTCCTGGGAGAGCGGGGTGGCCATCAGAGGAAGTGGGAGGTGTTAGTATGGGTTAGTTAGTTTAAAGCCAGCCCTTCCTGTGTACTCTGGTCCGACTAAACTCTGTTCAATAAAAACACAAAGTAACCCTGTATGCTGTTATAGGTGACCGTACAGGAAACTGCTCAGTATCAATCGCTCTCGCAGGGTGTGTGTGTGTGTGTGTGTGTGTGTGTGTTTGTATGTGTGTATTTTGGATGTGCGGGAGGGGAAGAGGCTCTGTTACTGTGTCTTTGAAGCTGCCTGGGAACCGGAGTGGCCTCCCACAGTAGGACAGGACCAGGGCAGCGGCCATACCTGCTCCTGGCTGCCTGAGGCACTCTGCCACCTCCCTAGTCCCCTGGCTGTCTGAGGCGCTCTGCCACCCCCCTAGTCCCCTGGCTGTCTGAGGCGCTCTGCCACCCCCCTAGTCCCCTGGCTGTCTGAGGTGCTCTGCCACCTCCCTAGTCCCCTGGCTGTCTGAGGTGCTCTGCCACCTCCCTAGTCCCCTGGCTGCCAGCCTTTTCCTCTTCCTCCTGCCCCTTCCTCTTGATCTTATATGGGTCACAGGAGAGGGTATGTACACACCAGGGTTTCCGTTAGCCGGTAATTACCGGTTTTTGTCTGGAAAAATCTGTTGAAGTCCAATATATTAAAATATCTCCGGTCAAAATAATTCCCCCTAATTGTATTAGGCCTACAATAGGCTAAAATTAAATTATATATAATATATTATGATTCCTTTTGAATATAAAAAAACGAATAGGCCTATTCACTTTGTTCTGTTAATGTGTAAGCTATAGGCCTATGCTATGAAAAAACAGCCGTAAGATAAACCTGCCTATAGGCTAGCGGGCCACCATAGCAAGCAAGAGGGAGCCTGATCGAGGTACGGAGCTTGAGGCAAAAATGGCAAAAATGCATAGGCCTATTAATATCGAATGGAAATTAGCCTATGCAAATTGTATGTTCTTACACTTTATTTAAGTAGGCAATATTTATTTTCAAAGAGTTTTGTTCTATTTTAGCCGAAAGGCCAAAATTAGGCTATAGGCCTAGCCTATGAATTCCAATCAGCGCAGCCGTAGTCTTTAAATTAAAATGTTACGAGAAGCCTACATGTTGCCTAACCTCTTGCACCTTTAAATAAAAAAAATTTTAAGCAGGCAATTTGCCATTTATCAAATGTGTTTGAATTATCAGCTATAGGGACAAGAAACCCTTACAATAACCACCCCAGTAGTGAGGAAGGATATGCATTTCTACTAACCAAATCTTCCTCCTTGATCCTTTGCCCCTTCAGTCCTCCTTTGCTCTTGAGGATCTGTATCAACTTGTCTGAGAAGTGGTCCAGTTGTGACATGGATGTGGACTGCCAGATCTCTGCATTCACCGGAAAAATACTATTAACCAACAAAATACAGCCATTTTGTTAGTTATAATTACTACCATATAGGGATGCAGGATTATTGGCATATTCCCATTGTGCAGCCATAATGAACCACACTTGGTAATGCTGACTACATTCTTTGCACTGCCACTCATAATCCCGCAAAGGAGAATAAAGAGAATTAGCACATCTTATAACATTGAACAAATGACAATGAGGTAGATCAGCTTGTTCCAGCATTGAGAATACCTACTCACCTACCTACTCACTAGCAATCATTTTAGAGGCTAGGCTTCATAATACAAGCTTGTAGGCTTCATTTTACTTCACATAATACTAGCTAACGTTAGCCATCTAGTGCCACGGTCCATGTGCAAGACGAAAAACGGCAGTGGTTAGGTATGGTTGCTAGCTAGCTAACCGTTTTCTGAAACGGTCTTATGTAATACACGAAATGGACATTGGCTAACGCTAGCCAACAGCTATGTGTAGTAAAATAATTAGCTACGGCTATCTAGCTAACATTAGCTGGCTAGCTAACGTTAATTTTGGTCTGTACCCAATCAATGTCAGGTGTATCTTGCTAGCTAGTTTGCACACATCGGCACATGCACACGTCTATAATGCTAGCTAACCACCTTGGCCGGGTTTCCCGAACGAGTTAAGAAGCACTTAACTCCAAAGTACTTCTTAACTCCCATACAAAGGGTTGCTTAAGAAGGGTTTCCTTAAGAAGATTCTTTATCGGGAAACCCGGGCCTTGCCGTTAACTAGCTAACGTTACCTAGCTAGTTAGCCTGCCAACTGGCTACCGGCTGAAATGGATCAGCATTCGCCTCGCTAACGTTACCACGGCGGCTGCACATGGGCCTATTTTGGTTAATAGCCTATTAGGAATGCACGTTATGTGACAGCGAGGTAAATTCTAAACTAACGTTACTACAAAAACAAATAATTACCAAGGAATGGACTTCCACTCTCACCAATCTCACCCCTAGAACGAATCTAATCACATCAGAATGGCTTGAATCATTTTTGAATGGTGGGCGGATTCAGAGTACCGAGGCAGCGTTGGAGTCATGCTTTTGCGAGGTGTCTGCCGTAAGGCCACGTTCGATTATACATTTCCGGAGTGTTGACCGTGATTGCTGTGATAAATTAGTTATCTAACAGTTAGGCCTATTGGTAAAATACTATGCTATAAATGACAGCTATCTACTGTTATTGGTTAACCTGACTGCATTAACTGTTAATTTACATGTGAGGGATGGATAATTAACAGTATTTTACAATTAAAATACAGTAAGATAGCCAAGCCAGCGAGCATTGTGCCAACAGTAGCCTACATATCACAGTTCTACCAGGCCATGTCATCTCCTGAGAATGACATGGTGATTATCATACTACAGTTATAAGGAAATATATTGGCAGATAGTTATATATAGAATATATGGTGCTGTTGTGCTGAGTAGTTCACTCCAGCGTTCAGCAGGCATTCTCCCTGTTCAGGATCCTGATGGTCTGAGGGAAGTAGCTCCTTCTAAGTTGGTTTTGAGTATGCGGTACCTCCTTCCTGACTTGAGCAGAGAGAAGAGTCTGTAGTCCGGATAGCTTGGAATTTCCCTCAGATATCTGAGGTGGAATAGCCTTTGCTGTGACTTCCTCACCACACTGTCTGTGTGTTTTGTCCTTGTCAGGCCCTTGGCGATCTGGACACCAAGATACTTGAAGTAGTCCACTCTCTCCAAAGGGGCCCCATTCATATTTACAGGGTTGTGGTTCCTATCCTGTTTCCTCCCTAGTTCACTAACATCTCCTTTGTCTTACTCAGGTGAAGGTTGTTGTCCTGACAACACTTGGTCAGTGCACTCCGCTTCCAGGTAAGTCTTGTCATTGTGGGAGATTAGGCCTACCACAGCTGTATAATCAGCGAACTTGACAATGAGGTTAGACTCATAGATGACTACACAGTCATGTATGTACAGGGAATACAGCAGTGGGGGCAAGATGCAGCCCTATGGTGCTCCTGTGTTGAGGGTGAGGGAGGATGAGGTGTGGCTGCTGCCCATTCTCACCACCTCAGATCTGCCCATCAGGAAGTCAAGGGTCCACCTGCATGTGGGGGTGGGGGGGGGGGCATTTAGGTCCCAGATTTTGGTGATAAGTATGGAGGGGGTCAAGTGAACTACAGTCAATAAACAGTAATCTCAGTGGGGAGTGCCTTCCCTTCAGATTCAAAATTAAGAACAGTCAGGTGGTTAGACAGTAGGCTACAGCAGTCAAGTAGAGAGGCAGGGACACCGTTCAGACAGTCAGATAGACAGAACAATCATTCTGTCATGCAGAGGATCTGTTTATCAGTCTGATAGTCAGAGCAGTAGAGTCAGATTATTCAGACAGCCATATATATATTGCCAGACAGCAGTCTGCTACTGTACCATTAGGAGCATGAAGGTGTGGTCAAGAGAGGCTGTACTGAACACGCCGACCTATAGCTTTAGTCATTAACACTAGTTCAAACTTAGCGTCACATTTTGCATGGAGCTTCTCCATTTTAGCCTATGAGACAACCAGAGATTTGGAAAATCTCCATACAGAGCACAAAAATTATCTTCATCATAAAAAAAAAAAAAAGTAGATCTAGGTTTTTCCATAGGCCACTGACACAGTCCGCATTTTAATTTGACCCTGGTGTGGAAATTCTCTCATGAAAAGATTTGAAATATTTTCACTGGCCTAAGGATGTTAACTAATGTTAACTATAATGTAAAAAAATATTGCTAATACTTTACGCTTGTATAGGAACTTTAATAAAGTAGATTTGAGATACATTATCTATTTTTAAGTAATCTTATCATTTTATGATGCTAAGGGACTTGATAATCACATATTTCATTGATATTGATAGGCTAAAATTATATTAACCTTGTGAAACATCATGCATCATGATAGGCTATATATAAATGAAGTCAACCCCGCTTTTTATCATATTTGACTCAAATTAGGAATTGCCATTCTCACACACGAATGCCCTTGAAACTAATAATCGCGCATCCCTTAACTATATCAGCACAACTACTGATGACCTACACACCTGACTTCTTTTGCTGAATTTACCTTATTGGCCAGTAGAGCCATGCATCATAAAAAGGTCGAGCTTAGCACAAAAAGTCACAGATTTAATAATGCATTAGGCCTGTAAACATGACAAGGATAGCACAAAAAGTCACATAATTATTTCCGTTGGTCCTTGGTGGCACCATATGGAAGCCCCTAGTAAAAGAGTCTATTCTCCTGCGATTATGCACGCAGTATTATTCTTTTGGCGATTATTCTTTGATATAAATGCAGATAGGCCTATATGTGAAGACACGTACGGGGACACGTATGCTCGCGAAGACGTTTGTAAGTTGCTGCGCTTTTTAAGACGTTTGTAAAAGAAACACAAACAAACGTGCGCTACACCGCCGTCAGGACACTTGCAAACAGTGCCTGACGTTACGCCACGACCGTCTCTCCGTGAGAATGTCACGTCTACCTATCAAATACAATGGGAATTTCAACGAATACTGGCATATGTTAGTCACGTGAGTTGACTTCTCAGTTAGCTTGGTGTGGTGAGATGTGGCACTTTTCCAACGCCATATCCAATGCCATAGCACACACACACAGACATACACACACACACACACACACACACACACACACACACACACACACACACACACACACACACACACACACACACACACACAGGGGCATGCACACGGGCACACAGCCTAGATTGCTGTTAGTGTTCCTGTGGTGTCAGGCTTGTGGGAGTGAGACTGTGAGAGATGTCCAGAGATGCCCTCCTCCAGCCTGCTCTCATCACAACACCGCTCTGATTACACTCAGACCAGAGCTCTGTCCTGAGATGGTACTAGCTCTACACACACACACACACACACACACACACACACACACACACACACACACACACGCACACACACACACACACCATTCATCTCAGAAATGAGGACAAGGATGTTTTTTTTCTGACACACATTCGCCCACATGCCACATACCATGGATTCACAGATGCATTGAAGCATAATAAACAGAAACACTCTCTCTCACACACACACACGCACGCACGCACACACACACACACACACACACACACACACACACACACAGACTCACGCACACAGCTGCCCAGACAGCATCATCTCCAGCTCATTTCTGGTGCCTTTGCGGTGTGACATTTACAATGAACACTTCTACTATGACTTCATACTGTAACTAGGGGAGTTTTTACAGGAACACAGCACCCTGGGAGAGAGACAGAGAGAGAGAGCGAGAGAGAGATGGGTTCTTTGTTTTGTGCAACAGGTGATAACCATCTCCATTGTCCAGTGAATGATGCCTGAATGTGGGCCCTCTCCCCCCCACCGTCCGGATCTTAGTGCCAGCCTGGAAACTCTATTCCTGTTTATAAACACTGTGGTCTAATTCACAGGGAGGGTCTCGCTGGGCACGTTCACTAATCACTCGCCTGACAGAGAGACGGAGAGAAGAGCTTCACCAGACATGGATACTTCTTTATTAAGGCCTGCCGCCGCCGCCGCATCAAGACGAGCAAGAAAATATACTGGCATAAACTACATTAGAAAGCAAATACATGTGAATAAAGCTATAAAGAACATCTTCTGTTGTCTAAACAACCCAGTCAACTTCTACAGCTGCAAACCTCATGTTACAAATAGTCTACGTGTTCCTTTGATTATCCTTTGTAGATGTAGACAAATGCATTTGTAGACAAATGCAAAAACAGCGTGTATTTGTGGACAGATTTTTCCATCCACACACACTGAGCTGGTTAAAACACAAAGGATGTAAATAACATGATTCATCACGATGGAACAGCTCATTTGTTCAAATGCACATCACTGAAAATCAATAACAGAGAAAACGGAGAATGACTTATGAATCCATTAACAAACACATAACTAATAATCAGCAAATGACTATTTATTGATATGTGGCTTATGAGCAGCTTTTAATGGACTTTCACTGACACAGATGATCAAACATGGTCCGTGGACCAAAACAATTTCAATGGAGGTTATATATTGAGCTGCTTCTCAGTGGGAGACGATGGGCTTGTTCTGTGTCCAACACACCGGTGTCGTTGTGTTTCATTGATAATCAATTGATAGAGTGTCACTGGAGGAGCTGGCAGGCCTGCTGGTAGTCTCCGTTGCACTGCAGGATGATGTCCTCCAGAAAGGCCCTGTCAGAGTCAGGGAACTGGTCCTGCATCTTCATCACCATCCACTCGTAGTCAGGATCTAGGAGGATCGGGAGTCGAGAAAACACGCCGTCAACACGCAGAGATAGGAAAACACGCCGTCAACACGCAGAGATAGGAAAACACGCCGTCAACACGCAGAGATAGGAAAACACGCCGTCAACACGCAGAGATAGGAAAACACGCCGTCAACACGCAGAGATAGGAAAACACGCCGTCAACACGCAGAGATAGGAAAACACACCGTCAAGCATGACAGTACACACACATGCACAGGGAGAGAGAGAGAGAGAGCGAGACACCTTGGGTGAGACACCACACAGTCACGTGACTGGCGCCAGTGCGATGTGCCTCATGTAGGCCGCGCCCCTTTTGCGCAAAATCCCCCCAACTTTTTTTTTTAACAAGAAAAATGTGTTGTTGTTTTTTTGGGGGGGGCATATTACGAAACTAGGAGTTTTTAAGAAGGCACACAGTATAACAAACAACATTTGTAAGATCACTAAATGCTATTAATCTGTTCGCAAAGCAGGCTTGTTTTATTCCCATTACCTGCCTGTCTGAGGCGTGAAAAGCTCAAAATGTTTGAAGGGGGATTTCTCAGCTAGCTGATTTTAGATCTAAAAACATTCAAGTAAGCATATCTTCTTCTTCATCTATGCCAAAGAATGACACCATTTGAAAGCTTACAAACTGTACTTTCACAATCTGGAAAAAAAAATAATTTGACCTTGCTTGACGAGACACAAACCCTGTTACATTAAATACACAAATATAGCACATACCGTACATATCATACACAAATACTTGCGTATTTGTTTTTCAAATTCTAATCAATAATTTACTATTATGATGATTTAGATAGCAAATGTTACACTAGATGTAGTTGTCTTAAGTCATTATTCCACACAAAAAAAGTTTTCTGACAGTTGATATTCTACTGTCGATTGAGAGAGAGAGAGAGAGAGAGAGAGAGAGAGAGAGAGAGAAAGAGAGAGACACACACACACACACACGCCAGCCCTATCCAGTAGTCAGGGAGGACGCTCCCAGGATGCTCTGCTGGGGGCGTCTGGTTCAGTCAGCACGGACAGACAGACGAACACAAGACCGGAGGGAAGAGAGGAGAAGAGGAGAGAGGAGAAGAGGAGAGAGAAGCCTGGTCTTCCACCGCAGTCCTTCTGCCCACCTCCACTGCCAGCCTGTCCGTGCCAACCGAGCTATCCTGGTCCTCTAACCACGCCGTACCACGCCAACCAGCCCGGGAGCCAAACCCCACTTATCCTCTACGCCACATTCCCCCTGAGCTCGGAGAGGCGCTGAATGTCTGACAGTGTGCGTGCGTGCGTATGCGCGCGTGAGTGCGTGAGTGCGTGTGTGTGTGTGTGTGTGTGTGTGTGTGTGCCACAGTAGGGCAGCTGGGTCTCTCAGAGAACAGGGTCCATCACAGAGCCAGGGAGGAGATGAAGTCGGACAGGAAATTAGATGATGGCAGGCTAATCATCTCTCTGGCTACATACGTACAGGATGCTGACTGAATATGGACTTCACTGGCAGATCAGCGATGACTGAATTATGCAGCATCTAGCTGGTGGATGCTAATGGCCAAGGCACAATGACGTGGGTTCGAGGTAGCAGAGGCTAGTGGATGTAGCTGATGGACGCTAGCTGACAGATGTATGCAGAATAATGTGGGATTTAACCATGGTAGTTGAACCCACAACCCTGGTGCTGCCAGCGCTGTGTGCCAGCCCTCGGTACCATCTGGATCACTGAACATGGTTCGGTGATGGATGGCCTTGGTAAGCCACAGAGAGGATTCAGTTATGGGGTGCTACTGTGTACTAATGTTGAGGAAAGCTCTGAGGCCGTGGGACTGGGGCTGGGGTCGGGATCGGGGTTGGGGTCGGGGCTGGTGCACCAAAACAAACACTATGTCTGAGAAATCAGTCAACCTTTTCCATCAGGCAACTCAAGTGGCTGTTTGCTGCTGTGCTTTTGTGAGGACTTTGGCAAAAAAATAAAATAAAGTCACTCGGGCGTCAAGGCGACCTGCCATAAACTCCGTCAGTCACTGCTCAGATGTGACGTGCCACTCCACACGAAGGAACACTGGGGTTTGACAGGAGTCTCTTCTCTCCATCTGAGTCTGGCCAGGAGCCAATCAGCTGTCAGACTGGTGTAAAGTACTGTAGGCTGCATGCTGCCAGAGAATTTACTTACTGACAGCACATAATTAGTGCTACACAGCACAGTGTGTGAATGTGTGTGTTTGTATAGGTGTGTGTGTGTGCGTGCTCTGCTTCTGTGTGTGCACTCGTGCTCTTCTTCTCTGTGTGTATATGTGTGTGTGTGTGTGTGTGTGAATATGTGTTCTCCGTCTGCATAAGTGTGTGTGTGTGTGTGTGTGTGTGTGTGTGTGTGTCTGTTTGTGTCTTGTCGGTGTTGAAACATTTGCATGCTGTCTCCCTGTACTGTCTGCTCTCCCAGCAGGCTGTCTGGAGCTCTCCTCTTCCAGCCTGTGTGAGAGACAAGCCTTGTTTTATTTCATTCACCCTAGCGCCATTCCAGGCCAGCACATCCACGCTCACACCCAGAGGGGGTTCGATCCATTAATTAACCCTACTTCTTCTTTCAGGTGTGTTCCCAAACCCTGAAAACTGCAGTCGGCAAGGCACTCTTAAAAAAGAATAATCGAGACACCTCAAAAATGTACAATTATAGGCCCATATCAAACCTCCCGTTTTTAAGTAAAATCATTGAAAAAGCAGTTTTTCAACAGCAGAACAACTTCTTGGCACTAAATGTTTTGATGTCTTTCAGTCAGGATTTCGGCCACACCACAGCACCGAGACTGCTCTTGTTAAGGGCTTCAATGACATCCATTTAAACATAGACAATGGCAGAATTTCAGTCTTAGTATTATTGAATCTCAGCGCTGCATTCGACACGGTTGACCACAACATATTACTAGCCCGAGTGGAAAACAGGCTGGGAATTTCTGGCACAGTGCTAGACTGGTTTGGATCCTACTTGAAGGACAGGGACTACTTTGTGTCTATAGGCAATTACAAATCTGAGTGGACAAAAATGACCTGTGGAGTTCCCCAAGGCTCCATTCTGGGGCCTCTTCTGGTCAACATTTACATGCTCCCACTAGCTCAAATTATATAACAACAAAATATGTTTCCATAGCTACGCAGACGACACACAAATTCCAGGGCACTATAATCCCATACAAGCGCTGAGTAAGTGCATTGAACAAATCAACGATTGGATGTGCAAGAACATTCTTCAACTAAACAAAAATAAAACTGAAGTAATTGTCTTTGCAGCGCTCAGCTCCAATCAGTAATGCTAAAAACCACAAACGAAAATCTTCGTCGTCATGGCCTCAGACCTGAATTTCAACAGTCACATTAAGACAATTACAAAATCAGCCTACTATCACCTGAAGAATATATCAAGGATTAAAGGATTTATATCTCTGCAGGATCTGGGAAAACTTGTCCATGCGTTTATCTTCAGTAGACTCAACTACTGTAACGGTGTGTTTACAGGTCTCTCTATAAAAAAAGACAGCTGCAGCTGATTCAGAACGCTGCTGCTCGAGTCCTCACTAAGAATAAGAAAGTGGATCACATTACTCCAGTTCTCAGGTCTTTACACTGGCTTCCTGTTTGTCAAAGAATTTACTTGAAAATACTGCTGCTGTTGGTTTATAAAGCACTGAATGGTTTGGGGCCAACATATATTTCTGATCTGCTGCTATGTTATGAACCATCCAGACCTCTCAGGTCGTCCGGCACAGGTCTGCTTTCTGTCCCCAGAGTTAAAACAAAACATGGAGAAGCAGCGTTCAGTTTTTATGCTCCACATATCTGGAACAAACTTCCAGAAAACTGCAGGTCTGCTGCAACTCACAGTTCTTTTAAATCAAGACTGAAGACTTTTCTTTTTGCCGCTGCTTTTTATTAAATAAAATAGTTATTCATTCATACACTGCACTGTAACTTTTATTCCTTTAATTAATTTTTCCTGCATTTTGTTTTAAATGTCCTTTATTTTATTTTATTTAGTTTAATATGACCTTTTATGTGTTTCTTGCACTTTGTCTTGATGCTTTTAATGTCTCATGTAAAGCATTTTGAATTGCCTTGTTGCTGAAATGTGCTATACAAATAAACTTGCCTTGCCTACATAATATACCCCCCAAACATGTGAACGCAAACACACACACACACGCACACACACACACACACACACACACACACACACACACACACACACACACACACACACACACACACACACACACACACACACACAGACAAGTAGTGGCAGGATTGCTGAATAACATGCACAACCACTTATATTTGGAGTCAGAAGTGACAGACATTCTTAGACTTCAGACAGACTAAACATACACACACACTTTCACACACACTTTCACACACACACACACACTCACTCACTCACTCACTCACTCACTCACTCACTCACTCACTCACTCACTCACTCACTCACTCACTCACTCACTCACTCGCAAGCACGTGCACACACACACACACACACACACACACACACACACACAAAAGTGGATCAGCCGAGTGCCAAAGAGATAGAGAGAGATGGGAACCCCAGCAGGAACTAGTCTGGGGCTGTTTGCGTTGCATATTAGATCCGGTCTAAGGCGAGGTCGCATCCGTCGGACACCATTTTGGAGTAGGCAGGCTCTAGATAGTTAGCCTGGCTTCGCCAGACCCAATTCACAAAAATGCAGAGGGTCTGGAAACTCAGAGTTGCTTTCCGATTCCCAAGGGGCGTTACCAACGGGCGTAGAATGCCTCTGGACACAATTGGATAGATCTACAACCAATCAGCGAAAATACCTCTATGGCGCTCCTCTGTTCCGTCATCTTATAAAACCCGCCCCATATTAGATAAATGATTGCGATTGGCACAAACCAATCTCGGTACGAGTGGATTCAATTAGAACGTTTGGATATTCAGACTGATCTGCGGAGTGAAATAGAATGTGAGCTCGCGAGATCAGGCTGGCGACGCCCGGCTACGAGGTAGTCTGGGGCCAATCACTTTGCATTTTACCGCTCTAAGGCAGATGCAGCGTGAGGCTACATCCGCCAGACCCAGTTTTGGGGTCTATAGCGAGTGGAAAGCAGAGTTTCCCCTCCCATCTGCGGAGGGGGTCTCCAGGGGAGGGCATCTCACCGGCCTCCTCTGCCCAGACTGAGGGCCACTGTGCCGGGCCAGGCTCCTGGGGACCGAGGGCGTCCTTTGGTGCGGAGGCCCGGGTATGCCCGTGTCTGCTGTTCTCCTCCTCCGCCACAGGGGGGCGCTCCATCTCTCCCTGCACCCCCAGACCCTGCAGCCTGTCCAGGAAGGCTGAGTTCACCCTGCGGCGACACATTCACCTCTGCTGTTAAAAGTGCAGATTACTCAGCATCTATTTGTAATGTACAGAGTTCTCTTAAGTAAAGAGAAAGAGGAAATCTCCATTGTCCGTCGAGGAGGGGCCATGTAGGCAACAGCTGGATCCGAGTCGGATATCAGATCAACGCCACGCCCACTCACTGTCTGTGCTCCTTCTGGACATCTCTCCTCCTCTCGTCCTCCTCCTCTCTCCGTCGCTCCTCCAGGACCTCACTCTGCGAAAGAAAGACACCTCTGTCACCTGGTCATTCAGCAGGACGCCTGGCTAGACCAATCAAGATCCGGATCAAGAGCGCGATTACAGGCCAAAACAAGAAAGCCGTCAGACATACTAATATCAGTGTAATATTATAATATATTATACTGTATGATGATGTGTGATATTCTTTTATGTTCTGGGGACCCACAAAATAAAAGCACTATGCATATCATGAATCGCATGGTTAATATTCAACCATGTTACTGTAACCGG
>NC_140250.1:23806409-23818909 GCF_949987555.1 Borostomias antarcticus | reverse complement strand
GCTGCGTGTGCGATTTTAACAATGTTGTCAGTTGCCACATAGTACTGTCCCTGGTCCGTTATGAGACCTTGTTCTCAGGCGTTTCCAACTGTCCCCCTCCGCCCTCTCTCTCTCTCTCTCTATGTCTCTCCATCTCTCTCCCTAATTTCCTGTCTGCAACATCCCCAGCGCCCACAGAGACAGGTCTCAGAGGGAGGTAGCGTGGGAGAGAGGGAGAGAGACACTAATATTAGTGTAGAGTAATATTGGCACGGTGATAAAGTCTGACTCTGTGACGGGAATTGTCAACACACTGCAATAAAATACTTTACCGTACGCAGGGCTTTGAATTATGAGCCAAGGTCTAACAATAACTTCTCGACTCATCCAGGTGGGAGGGTTCAACTTTGTAAGGAGACGACGATGAGGATGATGCCACTGGGTTGCCCTCTGCGACTGGCAGGTCTTGCTGTATCGCTCTCTCCTATCGGACAGACAGGCGCCTGGCTCCTCCGGGGTATTCCACTCCTCTCTGTCGACAGAACACGCTCCTCTATCTGTTTCTCTCTCTCTTTCAACCCCCCCACCCCGCCACCTGTCTCTCTCTCTCTCTCTCTCAATCCCTCTCTCTCCCTGTCTGTATCCCTCCATCCATACTCAGATTGAACTCTGGGAAGTCCCTCGAAGCCCCTCAACAGGAAAACCATCAGTGAAAGAGAGACAGAGAGAGTGAGAGAAAAACAGAGACGGAGGCAGCTGTGATAGGAATGCAGGAAACTGAGAGAGACAACTGATAAATGGATAAAGGGAGACAATAAAAAGAGAGAGGGAGAAGACCGACAGACAGACAGACAGACAGACAGACAGACAGACAGACAGACAGACAGACAGACAGACAGAAGCCTTTATTTAAAGAAATGAACGAGGAAGAGAGAGAATTTAGACATTGTTTTACTATGTGAATTCACTGCTTCCCCCTATTCAGGCATGGGCGTCTGATACTGCCATGTGCCGCGGTTCTGTCTGAGTTCAGATCAAAAGATAATTGGAGGGGGACCGGACTGCTTAGTACGCTGGACCGGGGCCAGGGTTCTGGTGCTGGGTTACCATATCTGACCCGCCTGGGTGGAGGAGAGCTCCGGAGGAAATGGTGTTTACTCAGAAAACAGGGTTCGAAGGCGGACCTGTCGGCGTGAGACGCTCCAGCCATTCAGATTCAGACGCCTGCTCACAGTCACTGCTATGAAAGACGAGGTGGGACCCGGGATCCTGCTGTGTACCGTACACACACACACACACGCACACGCAGGCACACACACACACACACGCACACGCAGGCACACACACACACGCACACACACACACACACACACGCACACACACACACACACACGCACACGCAGGCACACACACACACACATGCACACGCAGGCACACACACACACAAGCACACACACATACGCACGCACACACACATGCACGCAAACACACACAGTCTTTGGCTGCCATCTTACCCATGGTGACGTGTGTGGGGCACCGCATGACGCCACTGGAGCTGAGTCTACCCTCTCAAGCCTCTGAAGGAACTGGTCAGTCGTCCTGCAATAAACACATAACACAGTGTGACACACACACACACACACACACACACACACACACACACACACACACACACACACACACACACACACACACACACACACAACCACACACACACACAGAGTGCATCTGAAATGGAGCTGGGGTCCTGGGCTGTCACTTTCCTCTGCGTGATGCTGCCCACACAGCAGACAGCACGCTTCGTCCAGCTAACAGAGCAGAGCGCTCCTCTAGTTTGTTGGTCCTCCTCTGTCAAAAGGTCATATTGGCACGGGAAACATATGTGTTTAACATTGAAAAAAAAAAAAAAAAAAAAGATAGAATATAACGGTAAATAGAGTAGGTGAAGTGAGTGAATAAGTCTCTACTCTGCTCTCCCCGGCCCTGTGTCCTTCTCCACGGTCATCCACATTCCAGTCTGTCAGGCCTGTCTCTCTTTCCTGTCTGGGGTTCACATACACACACATACGCATGCAGACACACACACGCAGACAAGCACACACACACACGCACGCACGCACACACGCACACACGCATGCAGACACACGCACGCATGTGGACACACGCACGCACACACACACACACACACACACACACACACACACACACACACACACACACACACACACACACACAGCTGTACTGTGTCATGTTTGTTTGTCACCAACTTAATTTCCCTTGGTAGCTTTTCAATTATGACCACAGTTCCTCGATTCTCAATTGTACCATTTTTTGTTGTTGTTGTTGTTGTGGTTTGTCCAGTTCTCAGTTCTACGTCTAAGAACGGTGTGCACAGATATGTAGCTGATGCTGCAGAGACTGGGCCTGTTTGAGAACCACCCCAGTAGGAGATACAGTCTGGTACCAGACCCCACACTGACACAGAACCACACCCACCGCCTTATTTGGGCAGGAAGCTCACCAGAGCTTTATAATACTGTACACACTGTAGAACATCAGCTGTAAAGTACTGTGGAGTTCCTGCACCTAAATATACAGTGAATCGGTGAGTATTGGTGAGTAATGGCATCTGTTGTAGTTCAAGTCCAAGTCAAGCACTGTATTCTCTCTCTCGGAGAGATGTGTGTACAGGAATGTGTGTATGCAAAAAGTAAAGATAACTTAAATTAAACAGAGCTAGGCTCTGTTTACTCAATACTGTTACCCTAGCAACGGCAACTCTACCTGGATCCTAGGACCAGGGCTGAAGCTGCAGCCAATCACAGGGTCCGATGTTTGACAGCATCCTTAAGATAATCCTGCGTACATCTGTGGTTAATGTTTGAGGAAAAGCTAACACACACATGCGCACACACACACTTGTGCACACACCGACACACACACACACACTGACCTGACATGAGTCTCTCTCTGCTGCTCTCTCCTTGTCCGTTCCTCCTCCATTCTCTTCTCCTCCAGTCTTTCTGCCTGCAAAAACAGTAAAGTACTGTATACAGTATATCTTTTTGCCTATGGTTGTATAGCAGTCAGGGATGAGTTCTGTCTGACCCCCAGCTGCTGTCTGTTTCCAGCCCTTGACCAGGGCGCTGTGGCCTGTATGAAGGACTCTGCCTTCTGGACGAACCAAAACAAGACAAGCTCATCTCCTGACTTGTTGATCCCCTTTGTGCCAATCATGAACCAGCGTTTCTGATTTTGTCTAATTGGTACAGGTATGCATCTGACCGGGTCTGCCCTGGTCAGAGAGAAACTTAACTATCACTGTACTCTTTCTCTCTCTCTCTCTCTCTCTCTCTCTCTCTCTCTCTCTGCAGGTAAAATAAATAATGGAAATACTGATGGTCTGCACAAGTTCTCTTTATTGACCATTAAGGATGGTTGGATTAATTTCTTCAATGATTTCAGGATTGGATGATTAATTTCTTCCACACTGTACACAAACAACACATGAACACCACTCCACCCAACAATCTACTTCAGTCAACTCCATATTACACCCTCTGGTCTTGTGTATTCCCAGACAGCTAGTGGACCAGATCCAGAACCAGGACCCAGTAGTGGGTTCTCCAGGTCTCGTCAGGAGACTGGTACCGTGGCTATGAACCATGGTTCCTTTAATTATTCTGTGGTTCACAGGCTAATTCCCCAATCAGAGTTGAAGCGACTGGGGGCCCAGTTCTCAGGTATTAATCACCGTTACCCTGCGTCACCCTGCGTCAGAGCGAGCGCGCAGCCAGACACAGAGGACAGCATGTCTGACAGCCTTCTCTGCAGCTGCCTGCGGTCAGGGGAACAACCAGCCGTCATCAATCACAGTGACCTCAACTGTTTAAAGACGGGCGTGGAGCATGATCTCTGGCTCAAGCCCCGCTGACTGGGACGCATAGTTGTCTGCGGTGCCACCTACAGGCTGGGTGTGGTATTACAGCATGGAAATGACGCTTCGCTTCCAAGTGGCATTCGGTTAAATTCAAAAGTCAGTTTTGTCACATACTGTACTCCATTCATACAAGTATGATGTGCAGTGAAATGTTATTGCTAGCTCCTAAGTGTGCTTAATAAGTAAAAAGTAAAGTAAGTAAAAAGGTGAAGTAAAATACAAAATATATACAAAACAAATACAAGTATATTCAGTCAAGCCGGAAAGTCTGCACACTATCACCTTCTCCATGTTGTATTATGTTACAGACTTATTCTACTAATAGATTGAGTCCATTCTTTGTCTCAAAAAACTTTTACATTTGTGCTAATTTATTGAAAATGTTAATGTAAAATATCATATGTAGACAAAAGTGTACACCTTTTGATATGACACCCAAAAGTGCAGTGTATTTTCTCTGAGGTGCGTTTCCACAGACACTGCTTGAGATGTTTCTACAACTTAATTGGAGTCCACCTGTGGTAAATTCAATTGATTGGACATGATTGGAGATTGCCAACACCTGCCTATATAAGGTCTCATATTTGACAGTGCATGTCGACCTGGCCGCCCGGCCAAACTGAGCAATCGGGGAAGACGGGCCTTGGCCAGGGAGGTGAGCAGGAACCCGAGGGTCACTCTGACAGAGCTCCAGCGTGTCCTTGTGGAGATGGGAGAACCTTTCAGAAGATCAACCATCCAGGCAGCACTGCACCAATCACGTCTTTATGGTAGAGTGGCCACTCCTCAGTAAAAGGCACATGATAGCCCGCTTGGAGTTTGCCAAAAGGCACCTAAAGGACTCTCAAACCGTGAGAGTCAAGATTCTCTGATCTGATGAAAACAAAATATAACTTTTTGGCCTGAATACCAAGTGTCACGTCTGGAAGAAACCAGGCACCGTTCACCATGGCTAATACCATCCCTACGGTGAAGCATGGCGGTGGGAGCATCATTATCTGGGGATGTTTTTCAGCAGCAGGAATGGGGCGACTAGTCCTGATAGAGGGAAAGAAGAATGCAGCTAAGCACACCAAGTTCCTTGAAGAAAGCGCGCTCTGGACTTCAGACTGGGGCAAAGGTTCCCCTTCCAACATGACAACCCGAAGCATGCAGCCAAGAGAACAAAGGAGTGGCTTAGGAGAAAGTCTGTGAATGTCCTCGAGTGGCCAAGCCAGAGCCCAGACCTGAATCCAATTGAACATCTGTGGAAAGAGCTGAAAATGTCTGAACTGACACTCCCCATCCAACCTGACAGAGCTTGCAAGGATATGCCAAGAAGAATGGGCAAAAATCTCCAGAAACAAGTGTGCCAAGATCCAGAACCAGGACCCAGTAGTGGGTTCTCCAGGTCTCGTCAGGAGACTGGTACCGTGGCTATGAACCACGGTTTGTTTAATTACTCTGTGGTTCAGACTAATTCCCCAATCAGAGTTGAAGCGACTAGGGGTCCAGTTCTCAGGTATTAATCACCGTTACCCTGCATCACCCTGCGTCAGAGCCAAGAAGAATGGGCAAAAATCTCCAGCAACAAGCGTGCCAAGCTCTTAAGCTTCTTTCCCAAGATGCCTTGAAGCTGTAATCGCTGCCAAAGGTGCATCAACCAAGTATTAGGCTAAGGGTGTGTACAGATATGTAACCCCTAAATAACCTATTTTTGTCAGTAAAATAAAATTTGCATATTTTCTAAAAACCTGTTTTCACTTTGTCATTATTGCCAATTGTGTGTAGATGTTTGAGGCAAAAAATGAACTCGATCTATAGTAGAATAAGTCTGTAACGTAATAAGATGTGGAGAAGGTGAAAGGGGTGTGCAGGCTTTACGGCTTGACTACAATAATGGAATGGGTTGAAAGATATAGACGGATGAATTTACAACGGGGTTAAATAACTTCATATAGGCATACAATACCTAGATATTAGGTATACAATAATATGCATGTGTATTTACAGAATGTACAGGAGATGTATAGCAAGTGATGTTTTCAAAATAAATATACTGTAAGATGCTGCTGTACTGTAAGTTCCAGCTAGGGTGACAACCCGTTCCACATTTTTCAGGACAGTCACGAAAATTGACAATTTCCCGCATTTCAAAGATGATTAAAAAAAAATAGTAGGCCTAATTTAACACCTATGTGCTACAAGTGAAGGCCTTGCCAGATGCTGCCCATTCCAACAAGAAATAGTCCTTCAAGTTCAAGGCCAAGCACTGAATCTGGTAAGAACACAGTTAATTTACAAGCTGCAGGTGAGCGAGAAGTGAGATTGGATTGTTATTAGGGGAGGGGCGTTGCTTTGTTTCTGTGACAACGTGGCCTTCCATTATTCTCACCTTCTCTCGCTGTTTGTCCCTCATATTCTGGATCTCTGCTTCCTGCTCCTGTCTTCTCTTCCTGTCCTCCTCCTCTTTCTTCATCTTCAAACAAGACAAGAAAACTTCCATCTCTTACTGACAGAGTTAGTCAAGGCTGGGAAGTAGTCTACTGTATATTCACATAACATTCACTCACAACTCACAATACACATGGGTCTTGCATACTGTCATAAAGTATATTACAATAGACAGACAATGTAATATGTTTGAATCACATTACATTATTAGATATCTGACAAACAATTTGGTGATATGATGAACAGGAGAGCACCTTTTTCAGAATTTTGGATTTGCGTAACTCCTCAAACTGCCTCTCTCTAGCCTCAGCCAATGAAACAGCTCCACCTGGAGATGTACATGACATCAGATGATATTTCTATACATACTCAGTCTGTGTGGTGTGTGTGAGAGAGTGAGATAAATATATATATATATAGATAATATACATAAATAAAGAGAGAGAGAGAGAGAGAGAGGTGTTATTACCTAGCATCTCTGGGTTAGTATAAACAGAAGTAGGTCTGTTTGCCTCCCTATATCTCTTTAAGTTCTCCTCCTCTGTCTGTGCCACTGCAGATAAATAGAGAGGGAGAGAGAGAGAGAGAGAGAGAGAGAGGTGTTATTACCTAGCATCTCTGGGTTAGTATAAACAGAAGTAGGTATGTTTGCCTCCCTATATCTCTTTAAGTTCTCCTCCTCTGTCTGTGCCACTGCAGATAAATAGAGAGGGAGAGTAAATATTACAGTATGGCATAAATAATGGTATAAAAATAGAACTCTTGGCATAAATAATGGTATAAAAATAGAACTCTTGTATTTCTTATTTAATAATTTACCATTCTAAATAAAATATAAATGTGCTCTGCTGGGTGTTGAATTGAGGGGGTCACTTACGCCTCTTTAATTTACTATGTCGAGATTCATTGGGTGGTATCGTAGAGAATCCGCTCGAGCTATCGGAGAGAGGGAGAGAGAGAAGGGAGAAGGGGGTGTTTATGTTTATGCGCATGCGCAGATTAGTCTGTCAAGTCTCAACATGAAACGAAATTGAAACTTAACAAAAACATAACAGGCTATTTAACGTTAATCACTGATATGATTTAACTTTTACAAAGCTTGATAGTAACATTTATGCTAAATCTCATAATAGATTAGCAAGACCATTGCCTTAACTGTGATTATATCCAAAGAGTAAACAGGCCTAGTTACTATAGCATAATTCATATCACTAGCATTTTTGTACACAAGGGAATTATATTTTTCTCATTTTTGCAAAAGCAACCAATAGGCTATAGCCTATTTATTATGCATCCACTCACTCCTGACAGTCCGTTGAATCTTGAGTCACTCCAGACTCGTTAACAGGTGCGGAATGTTCCTTCTCCTCGTTCCTGGACGGGTCCATGTTGAGTAGGGCAACTGTGAACAGTCAAGAGATGCTCAGTTTGCTATTGCAGCCAGCAGGACTGTAACGCCTCCTCTAACTGCGAGACATGAACAGCACATCCGTTCACATTATTGGGATGCTAAACCCAACCATGAATATTCTAATTATTCCTGAGATGGTGTCTGATGATAATCTTCCTCTAAATGTCAAACATAATAGCTGCTGTACAGTCACTGAGCGAGTAGGGTGTATCTGAGCTGTTCATTTTGCAGCCTATTACGAAACGCCACAATTCTTCTCTGTGGGGGTTCCGTAGTTGTGTCCTTGAGCTGACAGCAGCAGCATGGCGAATGTGAGTGGGACCATGGAGGAGACGATGCGGTATGCAGAGTTTACACCCAAATCTAACATACGAAGTGATGCAGACATTGACAAACGACTTGTAAGTGCATTGCTGTTTTGGATATGGCTGGTTGCTTTGTGGAGAGAGGCAGCAAGAGCTAGCTGCGTTAGGCTATCTAGCTAGCATATTATCTAGCTAGCAGTTAGCTAGCTACGTTAGTTGGTCACCAAACGTATCCATATTTTATTAATACTTATTTTATTTGTTTCATTAGCAATCGATTTGTATGGGTTTACAGCTAGCTATCGTGACGTCGCATATAGCCCAGAGCTTTAAATGTATAATGTTGAATGTTGGAAATAGCTAGCTAGATGGCTAACGTTAGTGGTTATCCTGACGTTGTAATGCAATCTGACATTCCTTTAGCTCCTAAAATAACATATGTTTTAGCTACTGTTTGTAACTAGACGTTAAAGCCTGTCCCCTTGACCACAGGGTGGGACTCTGATCGCGGTGGGCCTGGGAGTGGCGGCTGCAGGCTTTGCAGGTAAGGAGGAAGGTCTTTGAGAAGATTGGTCCTGCTCTGCTCAACTTCCACCCTTACCTCTGCTTCTTGGGCATATTTGAGTAGATAGTTTTCTTAAAGGCTTAAAAGCCAGTGGCAGAAAGTCGCACCTAACCCCACCAAACCCAAAGTTTCCCCAAAGGTTTAGGTGGAGTGCGGGACCCCAGGTGCTCCTGTGAGAGATGAGGAGGAGGATGGATAGGGTTTGTTTATGGGTAATAAATAACCCTTGACTTCGGCACAGTGACGTGTTGAACCAGTTACATAAAGGTCCCTTTGTCACTGGCGTCCGCAGTCCTTTCACCTAATCGCAGACCACAGTCTGTCTTGGTGTGTGAGAGACAGCCTATTGTCCTTCCTTGGCTAAACTTTTGAGTTGTCAGTCTCAGAGTTTTTTGTTTTTTTTTGCAAACCAGCGGGAAACATCCATTAGCCTGCGTGTTTATCTTTAGCCTGAGCTGATGATGAAGTATACTTGTCATGTTGTGGAGAGCCATGGTGAACAGGCCCTACTCCACCAGTGGTTCCCACAGTTGTTTTGGCCGTGACCCAGCCGGCCTCTCTCGCTGTGTCTCCAGACTGACCACAGAGTCAAAGGGAGGACACAGTGTGAGTGACCCATGAGTTTATGAGGAACAGCATTTTCCCAGTTCATTTTCAGTACAGTATGTTTAAGAGGAAGCAGGCTTCCCTACCATAAGAGTGTGTGCGTGTGTGTGTGTGTGTGGTCTTTTTTTGTGGAAGAGAACTGTAACCCGAATTAGCCTACAGCTTTTATGACAAAACAAATCAGAATGTGTCCATCAGTACATGATCAATAATAATCCACAAGTGACTGGTCCTGGGCTGGTCCTGGGCTGGTCCTGGGCTGGTCCTGGGCTGGTCCTGGGTTGGTCCTGGACTGGTCCTGGACTGGTCCTGGCCTGGTCCTGGGCTGGTCCTGGGCTGGTCCTGGGCTGGTCCTGGGTTGGTCCTGGGCTGGTCCTGGACTGTTACTCTGTTTAATTGCAGCTGCTCTCTGCTGGTCAGGACTAGTGCTTGTTGCTGGCTGTGTGTCAGTCGTAAACATAAACACTAAACATAAACACGAGGCTAAATGTTTGGATGCTGACTGACTCTGCTGGTTTTGGATGGGACTGCACTTCCTTCCTGGCAGCAAACTAACACCAACGCTATTGCCACTAATGCCAGTGACACGGTAAACACCAGAGACTTAACACCCCCAGTGACACGGTAAACACCAGAGACTAACACCCCCAGTGACACGGTAAACACCAGAGATTTAACACCGCCAGTGACACGGTAAACACCGGAGACTAACACCGCCAGTGACACGGTGAACACCAGAGACTTAACACCCCCAGTGACACGGTAAATACCAGAGACTAACACCCCCAGTGACACGGTAAATACCAGAGACTAACACCGCCAGTGACACGGTAAACACCAGAGACTAACACCCCCAGTGACACGGTAAACACCGGAGACTTAACACCCCCAGTGACACGGTAAACACCGGAGACTAACACCCCCAGTGACACGGTAAACACCGGAGACTTAACACCCCCAGTGACACGGTAAATACCAGAGACTAACACCCCCAGTGACACGGTAAACACCGGAGACTAACACCGCCAGTGACACGGTAAACACCAGAGACTAACACCCCCAGTGACACGGTAAACACCGGAGACTAGCACCCTCTGTCACAGCGGCCCTGCCAGCAACCACAACCTCTGTGTCATGATATCACACGCGGTCAGGGGGGAGTTATTCAAAACAGACCAACTTTCTCTGACCTGTGTACTGTTTTTGATGTTGACGTGCTACGTGGGTGTAATAACCCCCACCCGGGGCGTAATAACCCCCACCCGGGGCGTAATAACCCCCACCCACGTTTCCTCTCCAGGCCGATATGCGTTCCAGCTGTGGAAGCCACTGGGACAAGTCCTGACAGAGACCATGAAGAAAATGCCCACAGCAGTGAGTAGAGCATGGAGCGCTGACTATCCTAGCTGTTTTTATTTTGTTTATTTTTTTTATTTTGTATGTGCACACACACACACACACACACACAGAGAATGAAGTGACTCGAGAGTGAGAGTTTTGTCCCTGTACCTGAGTTGAGGTTTGGCTCCAAGCCCCTGACCATTCTATGACCCAGGCTCTCCACTGTGTGTGTGTGTATGTGTGTATGTGTGTATGTGTGTGTGTGTGTGTGTGGTCTCTCTCTGCTCCAGGCATTCTCATCACATTACTACAAAGGAGGGTTTGAGCAGAAGATGACGAAACGAGAGGCCAGCCTCATCCTGGGAATCAGGTAAAACTACGCGTGCGTCTTGTGCGTCTGGCTCGGTAACTTTTTGTCTGGCTCCCGTTTCTCTGGGTTCTGTGATGCGTCGGCCGTGGTCCATTCCACCCTTAGATGGGTAACATGGGCTGCGTGATACCAGCGACTGTCTTGCTCCTGCCCCTAACCATGGGCGGCTGTAGCTCAGTTGGTAGAGCGGTTCGTTCAATGATTGAAGGGTCAGTGGTTCCAATCCCAGCTCCGACTGTCCACATGTTGAAGTGTCCTTGAGCAAGACACCTAACCACAAATTGCTCCCAATGAGCAGGTTAGCACCTTGCATGGCAGCTACCGTCATTGGTTTGTGAATGTGTGTGTGTGTGAATGGGTGAATGAGAGGCCATTGTAAAGAGCTTTGAGTGCCGCTAAGGTG
Organism: Borostomias antarcticus; assembly: GCF_949987555.1. Taxonomy (NCBI): domain Eukaryota; kingdom Metazoa; phylum Chordata; class Actinopteri; order Stomiiformes; family Stomiidae; genus Borostomias; species Borostomias antarcticus. The sequence continues at coordinate 23,807,556 of NC_140250.1, read as the reverse complement.
GAAAAGCGCTATATAAGTGCAGTCCATTTAACCAACCCCCTGACGGACCCAGGATTCGAACCGTGACCTTCGAATTGGAAAGTTGACCTTTCGGTAGCTGGCTCCCTTCTCTGACCCCTGGGCTACCACCGCTCCTGCGGTTTAGTGTTGTGTATTTACTTGACTACGGGCTCCGGTTGGACCACAGCCACCGTGTCAGTCAGCAGGAAGCGATCATCACGACGTTTAGAGACGGACAGGAGTCAAGTAGGAACACCACAGAATTCATTAGCGGTCGCAACCAGGAGACTGGGACGAGCAGAGCTGCCGGAAGAACCTCGCGGGATAACTTAACAATAATAAATAATATAACAATACGCCTGTATTGCTACTGACATACAGTACACGCTTTTATCCAGAAATTACTCGGCTGTAGTGGGAGTCGAACCCAAACGCATCAACTGATGTGTGACTGAGCGACTGGTTGTCCCGTCACTCCGAGGCCTCCGCGGTCGAACGACGCAGTCACGGCCTTCAGCTCTAGATTATACTCTCACAAGATGCACTTGTGAGTTCTGGCAAGTAGTAGTACACTGACCCTTCCTCCGTTAAATGCACTTATTGGAAGTCGCTTTGGATAGAAGCGTCAGCTAAATGACTAATGTCATGTAACTCCCTCTGCCCAAGCTACTCAGTTCTTGCCGCGGCCACTAGGTGGTGCTATAGACCTTCTGTAAATTACCGTTGAGTGTGATTCGAGAGTGTTTGGTTCTCCTCCCACTACCCAGTCCTACCAGCACCAAGCTGAAGGTCCAAGACGCCCATCGGAGGATCATGGTCCTGAATCACCCAGATAAAGGTGAGTTGAAGCTCCTCGTCTCTGTTGGGAGGTGTAGCTTAAACCTCCAGACCTCCGCTGCCTCGCTCTGAGCTGCGTAGGACCTGGACACTGAGCTGGTCAGCCAGGTGAGAGACAGAACTGTGAGAGGAGAAGGTGATGACCGCATAGAGAGGAGAGGGGGATGACCGCATAGTCTCTGACACAGATGAGTCGCCTCTATCAAACGTGCATAGGCTCACGCTGTCCTCTAACAGAACAGAGTGCTACTAAACTTCCAAATAGGGCGTTTATTTTGGGCGGTCAGTACAGTCACTTCTTCCCTCCCTC
>NC_140250.1:23791409-23801409 GCF_949987555.1 Borostomias antarcticus | reverse complement strand
CCTTGCCCGTGTGTGTGTGTGCGTGTGTGTGTGTACGTGCGTGCGTGTGTGTGTATATAATCTCAGACACAACAACTAGTCCAGCACACAGGAATGGATGTGTCTGAGTAGACTGCAAGAAAGTGTGTGTGTGTGTGTGTGTGTGTGTGTGTGTGTGTGTGTGTGTGTGTGTGTGTGTGTGTGTGTGTGTGTGAAGGGGTGCTTGACTGACTGTACAACAGCTTGAATCCCTTGTTCCATCTCTCACCTGACGTTCAGAGGAACTGAGAGCTGTTTGAGTGAAGGTGGTGGGGGGGGGGGGGACCTTGTTGATGAGAACCTTCAGAACTTGTTGATGAGAACCTTCAGAACTTGTTGATGAGAACCTTCAGAACTTGTTGATGAGAACCCTCTGCTCTCTCCTAACACAGGCGGGTCTCCGTATCTGGCTGCAAAGATCAATGAGGCCAAAGATCTGCTGGACAAGGACTCTCGTCGCTGACCTGGACCACCTGACCCAACCCCCATGACCTGGACCACCTGACCCAACCCCCATGACCTGGACCACCTGAACCAACCCCCATGACCTGGACCACCTGAACAAACCCCCATGACCTGGACCACCTGAACAAACCCCCATGACCTGGACCACCAGAACCAACCCCCATGACCTGGACCACCTGAACAAACCCCCATGACCTGGACCACCAGAACCAACCCCCATGACCTGGACCATCTGAACCACCAGAACCAACCCCCATGACCTGGACCATCTGAACCACCAGAACCAGACTACAGGACCTGGACCACCTGAACCAACCCCCATGACCTGAACCCCCTCCCCGGGACACCACAGTCCTGCAGGCTGTGTCCAGTCCTCCTCCTGTCCCCAGAGCCATGTCCATCTCTGGACAGCCCAGACAGGACATCCAGGGTCGCGTTCCTGCCCTCTCCCAGATACACACCCTAACCCCACCTGCTCTGCGCTCTGACCGGCTCCTCTGAGAGATGGACTGTAGACATTTTATCCTCTAATTTGATTGGTCAACTGGATTTGAAAATCCCGATTTGTGAAAATGATTTATCCTTCATGTGGAAAGTCTGTTATAATAGGTTAGCAATGAATTTGCAGACGTCAACATGTGTACAGTCATGTAAGCTGTAAATTTAGAACCAATTCAGACATTTCTTTTCGGTCGTCATTCCTCCATGTGATACAGACTAATATGGCCGACGGGACTTCAACTCTGAAACGAATGGGCCGAATGTAGTGTTGAGAGAATGGTGTGTGTGTATGCGTGTGTGTGACTATGAGTCTGTACAAGATGGTCATTAGTAATTTATCTTAAGATTGCTGAATAAAGCCTTAGAAGTACTGAGAATCAACGTCTCCTGGTGTGTCTGCTTCAGCGTGGGTCTGTCCTGCCATAATTGGTCCCCGCTCTGCACTCTGCTGAGGTTGCAACATCGAAACGGCTTTCTTCCTCTCCCTCTTCCCTTTCCCCTCCTCCTCTCCTCCCCTCCTCCTCTCCTCTCCTCCTCTCCTCTCATCCTCTCCCTCTCTCAGCACACCGGGATCAGCAGATGGAGATGAATAGCACATAGCTGACACATTTCTGACTCATATTTCTCCTTTTCACCAAACAGGAGTACTTCCAGCACTTCCAGTCTGCTCAGTTCCAGATGTATTTGAGTGATGTAGCAATGCCTGCAATAAGCACCAGTCCACTCGCCAGGAGGGCTTTGAAAGGGTTTTAAAGAGGGTAGCCGTATTCAGGGAATCGCATGTCCCAATTTGAGAGAACGTGATGGGTTTTTTAACGTACATGGTGTTAGGATGATGTCTTGTTGATCATCTTTGTAACTATCCACCTCAGATGGATATTCAGGGGTCGATTTCCCTCTGTCCTTTCTTGCTGTGTTGCGAGGGTATTGACTGTTAGTGCACCAGGGGGGGGTGTGTGTGGCAGCTCTCTCTCTCTCTCTCTCCCTCTCTCTCTCTCTCTACCACTCGACCAGCTGGCTCTCTATTAGCACATGACAGGACCGCTCCTCGGGTCAGGGTGGTTTGTGCTCCGTCAGCGTCGCAGGCCTGAAGGCTTGTTGTTGTCAGTTCTCTGCATCTGTACGTCGTTACCATGCTGTAAGGAGAGAGGAATTTCTTCCCATTTCTGAAATCTCACCTCATTACGATTCCTTTACCAGGCCATGCAAGGCTTGTGATTATATCTCTGCATGAGTTACAAAAGCAAAGCTCACAGAATGGACACTTAAATTTAGTTGATCCTTAGGGCTGGGCCAAAAAATCGATACAGCTGAGTATTTGCAATTATATTTTTTTTCACAATACTTTAGCAATTTTCCAGCCCCTTATCGCTACTTTTTTACATTTAAAGTACAAGGAGAATATGAACAATACAGGGAAGAGATATAGGTATACAAAATGATGGATGGAATGAAATGAAAATTAGCCTCTTGGCTAAATCTTGCATATTTACATTTGTTGTTGATTAATATGCATTGCCCCTTTTTAAATAAACTGAAATTGAATTTATCGTCGATTCATTAATCATGTTTTAGGCGAATATAGAATGTCCTTAAATTCCCTCAGCACTCCAGTGAGCGGGGGACTGGGTTGTATTTTCAGCTGTATTTGTACATTTTCTGTAAATAATGTAGGTTAGAGTAATGCAATGTATCGCAATGTATTATGTAACCTACACCACACAATGCAGTGAATAAATACAGATTTCCTGCTTTTTTACTGGCATTTTCTCTTCTTCGGTTACAGATACCGTGGTGCATCGTAGATGAATTGTCTTGCGATGTATTGAGTATCACGGAATGGCTGTATCATGATACCATTGTTATCGTGGGCGACGTGTCGTGATGCAGTAGAGTTACTCTATGATGCCCGGCCACTCTTGACTGAAGGATATTTTGGTGGGAGCTGGGAGTGAGTGAGTCTTCTGACATACAGACTGACTGACAGACGTGACATGATGATTGACAGACTGACAAGCTCTCTCCTCTCTCCCCGTCCGTTCCGCCTCCATCCTTAGAGGCGTGAGGAGACAGATGGATAGAGAGAGAGAGGATGCAGCTGGCGTGGTCTCTCTCTGCGCGTCTAAGCACCAGGACCAAGCCGGTCCATCCCCTCCTTCCCATATCTGATCCTATCTTAGCTTTGGTAATAACAGCCTAACACAAACCACATGGTAGAAAAGGCTGCAGGCAATCTTTCCTCATTCCTCTCAACTGGTAACACAGGTCTGCCAGTTTCTTTATTTGAACGTGAACAAATAAAATAGGCTACCTTTGGAAATAATGTACCAACAGTAGTACATTAGTCAGGTCACTAAAGCACAAGAACAGAATTGCTGTATCGCAATACATTTAGGTACATTTAGTATTTCTTTTCTTTCTCAAGAAATTTATTTATTCATTTTTTATTTCTCTTTTTTTAAATTTGATTTATCAGGCTTCAAGGTCATTCCAGGTCTTTGTTATAGAGACGATAGAGATGCAGAGATGGGCTCCACTCTGAAGATGATCAAATTAATCTGTCCGCTTCTCCTCCAACAGATCGACCAGACACAGGTTGCTAAGCAACTGTTCTTCCGCGTTCTCTTGTTTGCGACGCTTCACAATGTCGACACGCACTTGTTCTGCTCTTCAGCGCGTCCCAACCAGCTGAGATAGATTGTCTGCTACTCTGAAGGCTAGCATTGAGGAGGGACAGACAGTTTTATTGTCCCAGTCCCGCTTGTGTGATCCTCTGTGTGCATGGTGATGTAACCAGCTCAGGGGGGGGCCACTGGGGGCTAGGCTACTTCACACATGGTGAGTGTGTCGCCTCTCATGCTCTCGTATCGTCTCTCGACGCGTCATCACACACCTGTCTAACCAGCAGGAAGAGAAGAACTCACTTTCCTTCACCTCGGCCTGTCTACCCTGGCTTCCCAGACAAGGGAATTCAAGATTCCTTTATTTGTCAGGTAACGTACGGTGTCGTCACAGTGAAACGTGTCTGTCTCCGGTAGGCCTCTCTCACTGTCTTTCTTTCTCACTCTTTTTCTCAATTCAATTCGAATGGGCTTTATTGGCATGGGAAACACTTTTACATTCCCAAAGCAGGTGTGAAATAGAAACAAAAAATGTGTATATACTTGTATTCTAGTATACTAGAATAAGGACGTGTCGTGTGTAAACAGAGCAGTGAAAATAATATTAAGTAAATTTAAAAATGAGAAAAATTCACATTTTTCAGTTTGAAAAGTATAAGTATAAATAAGTGAGGGCAGTGTAAACTCTTCTTTATTCTCCAAATGTATTTAAAGGTATCTGTTCTGTTTGTAAGTACAGTGTGTTGATGAGATCATCATGGTGCAGGTAGTCCAGGGATGCGCGGATGGTCAACAGTCTTCACAGTTCCGTTGGACGTCCTTTTCCTGTCACAACGGCTCACAAATCATGCTGCTGTGTTGCACATTGCTTTACCTCACCCAGCAGATATAGAATATTTTTGTTATTTTGTTTTGTTAAAAAAAGCCTCTCCCTCTCTCTATCCCTCTTCCTCTCTCCCTCCCTCTCTCTTTATATCTTTTTCTCTCTCTCTCTTTAACTCACTCTCTCTCACTCTCCCCCTCTTTCTCTCTCCCTCTCTCTTTAACTCTCTCATTCTCCCCCTCTTTCCATCTCTCTATCCCTCTCTCTTTAACTCTCTCTCACTCTCCCCCTCTTTCTCTCCCTCTCTCTTTAACTCTCTCTCTCTCCCTCTCTCTCTCTCTCTCTCTCTCTCTGTTGTCAGACCCAGGCTGCAGCTCTGTTCAGGTGTACAGTAGACTAGGCCAGCCGGAGAAGTTACAAAGCTCGAGGTGATTCGCTCGGAGGCTGAGGCGCCCTGTGGCGTCTGGCAGACCAGAGACCTGGGAAGACGGCCATGATGGTGAGGTCAGAATGATGGATCATGTTCTTGTGTCAGTGTGTGTGTGTGCGCGCGCCGCGCATGTGTGTGTTGGAGTGTGTGTGTTGGATTAGAGTCAGAGGGACACGAGACGTCTGTTCTCTGCCCATCGATTCACGTCTGTATAAAGATCAAGACATAAATATACACTATTAACTGCCTGTCTGGTTTTGCAGACGATATTAAATGATTCGGAAGAAACGGAACAAAGCCTGAAGCCAGAGAAACACATGCGCAGCTACGTCACAATACAGCCGTTCCTCTCAGAAAGGCCTCGGGGGCTTAGTTGAGGACGACGCGTGTAGACGGGCGCGTCGGTATAGAGGCGTGGAAGAGGTGAGGCGGGGGAACAGGTGGAAGGAGGGATGTCAGAACACTGTCAACAAACGAACACAAAGTACCAGAGCTAATGGCCGGAGGCGTCAGAGAGACGCCATTAGAACATGCCACTGCTAATGCTGCTACACGCATGCACATGCACGCACACGCACACACACACGCACGCACACACACACACACACACACACACACACACACACACACACACACACACACACATCCCTCTCCAGCTCTCTCTCTCTGCTGGTTCCCATTCCTCTGTTCAGTCACACACAAAACACGTACAGTACACAATGTGCACTCATGTACACACACACACACACACACACATGCCACACTCAAGTCCTTATTTCCTCACAGTGTGGTGATGAAGTCCAGCAGAGAAAAGTGACAAGTTCCTGGCTCCCAGTCCCGTTGGCAGGCAGGCTGAACTCAGGGTGTATTTGCCTTTGGGACGATTGTAAATAAACAAAACATCTCATATGATGCCATATTGCAGCTGTGGGATATTTCTTTTCAATCATTCTGATTGTTTACTCCTGCACTCCAGGATTGTGGGAGCCAGACTGGGGGAGTGAGAGAAAGCAAGGAGGAGACGCTGAGGAGAGGAGACAGGGACAGGCCAGCAGAGCACAGCCATGCATTCCTGGATCTCATTAGAGAGCCTTAGACAGTAAGCACATTTACTGACCAGACACACTAATGTCACCTCAGAGTCTTCTGTGTCATACTGAGAGAGAGAGAGAGGGAGTGAGAGAGAAGGAGAGTGAGAGAGTTAAAGAGAGAGGGAGAGAGAGAGAGGGGGAGAGTGAGAGAGAGTTAGAGAGAGGGAGAGAGTTAAAGAGAGAGAGAGAGGGAGAGTGAGAGAGAGAGAGAAAGAGAGAGGGAGAGAGAGAGAGGGAGAGTGAGAGAGAGTTAAAGAGAGAGGGAGAGAGAAAGAGAGGGAGAGTTAAAGAGAGAGTGAGAGAGAGAGAGTGAGAGAGAGTTAAAGAGAGAGGGAGAGAGAGAGAGAGGGAGAGTTAAAGAGAGAGGGTGAGAGTGAGAGAGAGTTAAAGAGAGAGGGAGAGAGAGGGAGGGCGGGGGGGGGTCTTCTGGAATGTGAGACCAGGACTCTGTCCAATCTGTTAACCAGTCAGCCATGTTACTGTAGCAGCAGCAGTCCCATTGGTCATTCATCATTCCGGAACCATCCGTCCTCAGCGGTGGGCCCTCAGAGCCACAAAGACTGAGGGATGGTAAACAAACAACACTATCAACCGCACCACAGAAACACGGGGGATATGGACCTGGGGCTACTCAAATCAAACATCCATATAAAATTCTGACTTCTATGCGCCAGCTCAGCAGAGCTCATCCCTGGCGTCCTGCGTCGTGCCGTCTGGTCTGTGAGCTGTGATTCTGCGTGTTTCACCGGTGTGGTGAGAGCAGAAATAGCAGAAGGGGAGGGCGTGGCGGCTGCCGAACCCTGGAGAGGGACTGAGCAGCCCAGCACAGCCCCTCCCACCCACCCACTACAACACAGGCCTCTGTTACTGCTATATCAGGGCCAAATAGACCTGTGTGTGTGAGTGTGTGTGTGTGCGCACGTTGTTAGACAGGCCAGGTCGTCATTGCAAATGAGAATTGGTTCTCAATTGACTTATCTGGTTAAATAAAGGTTAAATAAAATAAAATAATAAAAGACACGTCACTTCACCGCACAGTATATCTGACTTGCTGCCTTTCGATGATTTGATCAGCAACATCTGTCATCTTTCATCTTTGTCGCTAGAAATTAGATTTCCTCCTTCCTCAACAGACAAAACACATGATTAACACGTTCATTGGAACAAAAGCCAATTACTTTTTGGATTATGTAAATTAGTCTTTAATCAATACTTCCGAGCTAAATCGGGAACAGAGAATCATGTTAATTTCTGGCGTTAATATTCATAAGGTTTGAAGGGCATGCCCGCATAATCAGCCGTTCCCTGCTGCGTGGTGACTGATGATGAGGTGCAGATTAATGAAAGATGAGATGAATTGGACCATCATTCTGAGATAAGGGGGGAGGGGGCGGGGCATCTGAGTTAGCGTCTGAGTGACCGAAAGGTCGCTGGTTCAAGACCGGGCCAGCCAGGCTACTTGTCATTGCCACTCGTTGTGCCCTTGAGCAAGGTCCTAACCCCAATGCTAGCTCAAAATATTGTATGTCTCTTTGGCTAAAAGCGTCTGCTAAACGGACAAATAGTAAAAATGGCTGACAGTGTTTCTCCTAGTAACAGACCTCAGAGAGCTGGCATCCACACACCTGACGGACATTAGTTTCTCATCAAGCAGCGACAATAAATCAGTAAGAATTTACAAAGCAAGAAGCAGATGAAAATGGCCCTTAATTTATGTATGTGTGTGTGCATCTGTAAAGTAATGTGCAGCAGATGAGGAGTGCAGTCTGGAGTGGAATCACACAGACCAGCAGACCTCGCCTTTGGCACGTTCACACCCCACGGAACCTCAGCCACATGGCGAGGCCTCAAGCACGGATTACATTAAGTGCGTCTCCCTGACGTTGGACAGTGCTCACCGTCCGGTCGAATGTAATACCTTTGATAGTACTGTGTTTGTGGAGGATTTACGGATGGTTTCTGAAGGAGATTTGGAGACAGGAAGGAAGGCTGTATATCTGTAGTATCTTCTGACTCCCTCGCTCTCTCTCTGAAGCTGAGAGAATCTTAACATAACCGTAGCCACAGTACAGCCGACCGTTCACTGTTTATTTTATCCTCTATCACTTAAAACAAGTTGTGTACACGCGGGCGCACACACCAACGTATGTTATTCTGGGCCAGAGCAGCCACAACTGCTTCCATCTTGCCTGCCATAGCAAGGACAGTCCATGTTGACAAGCCAAGGTTCCCCCCACACACACACTCTCACATACCCGCGCACGTTGCATCCGAGATGTGTTTTTATCATTTTGTGTGAAGAGTGTTTACGTCATGCCAAGATGAGTTGAGGGGAGAGAGGAGAGAGGACAAGAGGAGAGGAGAGAAGAGGAGGAGAGAGGAGAGAGGAGATAATTCTTCTGTTCGTCCAGTATTAATGCAGTTTTATATTCCCAGTCAATCAATCCTACTTTAGTTATCAAGTGGATATTCCGTAGATCTAACTGGTAACAAATGGGCCAGTGTAGCACTAACAAAACATACTGTCCTGTCCGGATAAAAATGTCTTTATTAGATTACAAAAACATCATAACTTAAACGAGTAGATAGCAGAAGAGAACACCAGTCTACAGACCACAAAAGATTCAAAAAGGGAGAGAGGGAGAGAGAGAGGGAGAGAGAGAGGTGTGAGAGAAAAATAGAGAGGTGTGTGGGGAGGGGAGTTTATTCAGACATCAAAAGGACATGATGTGAACAGACTTACTCCTAAGGACAGTCCATGAGAGAGAGAGAGAGAGAGAGAGAGAGAGAGAGAGAGAGAGAGCGAGAGAGAGACCAAACTGGAGCCGAGCTCTTGAAGCGTGAAGCCGTCTTTTGGAGTCAGCAAACAGCCACCGCAGTACTCTCTGGACGTGAGGGGTAACGGAGGTCGAGGTTATAAATCTGACCCGGCCTCCGTTCCTTCCCGGCGCCGTTCCCCCGGCCTCGTCCTCACGCCGCACGACCCGGGGGGAACCGTGTTCCCGGATCTGTCTGGACCTACAGGAACCGTGTTCCCGGATCTGTCTGGACCTACAGGAACCGTGTTCCCGGATCTGTCTGGACCTACAGGAACCGGGGGGGGGGCCGCTGACACACACGTTACACAACCAGCCCAGCGGTCAGGACAGAGACGGGGAGGAGGAGAGAGACGGGGAGGAGGAGAGAGAGATGGGAGGAGGAGAGAGAGACGGGGAGGAGGAGAGAGACGGGGAAGAAGAGAGAGAGACGGGGAGGAGGAGAGAGGCAGGAAGAAGAGAGAGAGACGGGAGGAGGAGAGAGAGACGGGGAGGAGGAGAGAGACAGGGGAGGAGAGAGACGGAGAGGAGGAGAGAGACAGGAAGAAGAGAGAGAGACGGGAGGAGGAGAGAGAGACGGGGAGGAGGAGAGAGACGGGGAGGAGGAGAGAGAGACGGGGAGGAGGAGAGAGACGGGGAGGAGGAGAGAGAGACGGGGAGGAGGAGAGAGAGACGGGGAGGAGGAGAGAGACGGGGAGGAGGAGAGAGAGACGGGGAGGAGGAGAGAGAGACGGGGAGGAAGAGAGAGAGACGGGGAGGAGGAGAGAGGCAGGAAGAAGAGAGAGAGACGGGAGGAGGAGAGAGAGACGGGGAGGAGGAGAGAGACAGGGGAGGAGAGAGACGGAGAGGAGGAGAGAGACAGGAAGAAGAGAGAGAGACGGGGAGGAGGGAGAGACGGGGAGGAGGAGAGAGAGACGGGGAGGAGGAGAGAGACAGGAAGAAGAGAGAGACGGGGAGGAGGAGAGAGAGACGGGGAGGAGGAGAGAGAGACAGGGGAGGAGAGAGACAGGAATAAGAGAGAGAGACGGGGAGGAGGAGAGAGAGACAGGGAAGAAGAGAGAGAGACAGGGAAGAAGAGAGAGAGACAGGGAAGAAGAGAGACAGGGAAGAAGAGAGAGACGGGGAAGAAGAGAGAGACAGGGAAGAAGAGAGACAGGGAAGAAGAGAGACAGGGAAGAAGAGAGAGAGACAGGGAAGAAGAGAGACAGGGAAGAAGAGAGAGACAGGAAAGAGGA
>NC_140250.1:23756409-23783909 GCF_949987555.1 Borostomias antarcticus | reverse complement strand
TGCGCCCGGTCACGGAGACGCAGGATCAGTCAGGCGGGCAGGGGAGTCAGAGCCAATCAGCTTCAGAATGATGCAGCCCTCTGCTCTGGGCTGGCGAGAGGGGGGTGGGGGGTGGGGTGTGTCTTGTGGGATAGCTTCATGTCCCTGTTCACTGGTGTAGATAGTGTAGCATCAGCAAAACTGTGTATGTGTGTGTGTGTGTGTGTGTAGGTGTGTTTGTGTGTGTGTTTCAAGCTCATTTGCCATATGGAACAAATACAGGCACAGGTACATTGGAATTATTGGTCCAGCTCCTCTCCAGTTGCTTATCATGTATCGTGTGTGTGTGTGTGTGTGTGTGTACCTGCTGCATGTTTTGCATGCTCTGCTGCAGCAGCTGTATCTGGCCCTCCTGCGCGTGCACGTGCGCGTGCTCGTCGTCGGGGCGGAAGGCCTTGCCCTGCTCCTTCCTCAGGAGCTCCGCCTCGTTCCTGTAGGCGTCCAGCTGCCAGCGCAGCGAGTCGTTCTCCTCCCTCAGAGAGGCCTGCGTCTGGCCGCACACACCTGGGCGGGGGAGGGGGGGGGGGGGGCGGCAGGGGGGGCGGCGGGGGGACGCAAACGTTAGATTAACCTCCAACTTTGCATTCCCCACGCGCAGCCGGAGTCTCGGTCCTGTCGTGTCTGTACCGCGCCGTTTGGCTGCTGAGAGCGCTGATATGATCGGGAAAATTCACGTCGGTCTGTGTGTGTGTGTGTGTCTGTGTGTGTCTGTGTGTGTGTGTGTCTGTGTGTGTGTGTGTGTGTGCTTGCTTTTGGCCCATTATGGCCGAAATAAATTGAGTTATTTTGTTTAGAACGTCCTCTCTTTGTTTCTGTTTTTCATAACGCTCCGTTCACGGGGTCAAACTCCTCATATTATGTGAAAACGTACTTGGCACACGACACCCGAATAGCGATTCTGATTGGATCTGACAGGTCGCGAGGAATATCTCGGCTCTCGCTGCGCAGTCGTCCCCGGCAGCAGCCTGACAGGGAGCCGCTCGAGGCGTCATTTGTAAACAACTCACAGCTGCACTGCTGAAACCAGCAGTGTCCTCAGCCCCCGGATTTAATAATTCTATCTGCCACGAAGATGAAACGCCTTTCTGGCCTCCAGTTATCTCCAGTCCTAGCCTGGCTGGAGAGAGACAGCCAAGGTTGGACTATCGCGTTACACAAGGAGGAAGAATAATCAGACGATGCCGGCTAGAGAAATCTTTTTTTTTTCTTTTTTTTTTACTCAAAATAAAAACGATTCCCTGAATGCAGGGAGAATATATCAAGGACGCTCAAAAGGACGCCCCTATCTTGGACAGGGGAAACAATGGAAACCCTTCATATGTCACGTGTAGGCTACTTACACTATGCACATGTTAAGCAGGTAACACCTGGTACAGAGAGATACAGTAGACGCAGTGAGTCGAGGATTGGAAAACAGCCTTGACAGTGATAAGCTGCTGTACTTTTCATCACGTTCCTCTCATCTAACCACTTGTTTGTGAGCTGTGCCAATGAGTTATTGTGGGCTACGGTGCAGATCCGATCACAACACTAGTTGAAATCATTTCGATTGCCTAAGCGTTTGCTTGCGTCTGCCTGGAATGCGAGGTGGTTGAGGTTTGCATTTTTCAGGAAGTAATTTCCAACGGTATTTGGACACAGGTCTGCTACAGTGGGAGTTGGGGGTGTTGGTGCGGATGGGATGAGTGATTGGGTGTTGGTGCGGATGAGTGATTGGGTGTTGGTGTGATGAGTGATTGGGTGTTGGTGTGATGAGTGATTGGGTGTGGGTGTGATGAGTGATTGGGTGTTGGTGTGATGAGTGATTGGGTGTGGGTGTGATGAGTGATTGGGTGTTGGTGTGATGAGTGATTGGGTGTGGGTGTGATGAGTGATTGGGTGTTGGTGTGATGAGTGATTGGGTGATCTGGTGTCTGTCTCACCGTTTTCCTCCATGCGCATCCTCTTACAAGGGCTCTCGTCTGATTCGTCCTCTGACATCTCCATCTCTTCCTCCCGGCGAATCCCCATGATCTCCTCGCTGTGGGCGTTCCGCAGCTCCTGTGACATCACAACCAGGAGACACACGGTGCAAGGACCTCTCAGCGCCTCAGTGCTGTATGCCCAAACCAATCCCTGTCTAAAAAGGGTGATTCAACCATCACACCGTGTTCTGAACTGAAGTTGCCTTTATGCTCCCATCTAGGATCAGTTTAGTATTTCCACCCTGAAGTGGCTAAAGTACTGATCAAGGTTGGCACGATCTAAATCTAAATCAAATCAAAGGCACCACAATGCGCTTTACAGAGAGCATGGGAGGGGGGGGGGCTTAGGTCCCACCCCTCCAGAGGGAAGCAAAAAAACAGTTTCACCCGGGGGCCAGAAAGGTGAGCTGTAGAAATTCTTCCCTAACCTCGAGCAAGCTCCTGGAAAATGTTTGTCTGTTTGGATAAGAACGGATTAGATTGGAATGTTTGGATAATAACATTTGATCCCAGATCTTTTCTTAAAGGCAATTCATCTTCATTTGTCCAAGATCGACTAGAGAGGACTAGAGAGAGAGGGAGGGGGTAGAAGTCCCATCCCATACCCCGCCATTTTGATCTACTGATAAACAGTGACGAGGAAACATCTGACACCACTGCTGTGACAACTGTCAGCCCTGATCAGATTAATAAAGTTAGGGAATTAGCCACAGACGGAACAGGGAGAGAGCGTCTGGTGATCTATCAGAACCTCCGCAGTGCAGGGCTGGTACGGGGCTGTAGCAGTCATTATCTGCTGCGTCATGATGGCTCATAGCCAGCTGTTAAAACTCAGGGCGTTCAGAGGTTTAAGCCATTATCTGACATCACTGCCGTAGCAGTATCTTATCAATCTCCACATCCGAAATTGGATTTGATGCCAAATTGCATGGAGGATGCTGTGTTCAGGCTTTGAAGACTCCTTCTGCTCCAACACTTACCAAGCATACAGTACGGTACTAACCCTTTGAACAAGCGGGTTCGCAATGACAACACACTATCCAGTCTGACTCCATAGAGTGTGCTGCGTCTGACTTGGTCCATAGCGCTGTCTTACCTCTGTTCGGACTGAGAACAAAAACGCCACGATTCCCTCCCTGCTGACTGGACTAGGAGAAATGTTTGTGTTTTAAGGGTTTGTGTACGATCCTTTTAAGTCAATTCCGTGTTCGTAAACCTTGGACCTCACAGATAGACATCTTCACAATAAAGTAGAATAACAGAAAATGTTTAGTGAAGCTTGAATTGTGGGTGAAATATCATTTTAAAATCCACAGTCCTGTATCTCCACAGCTCCTTGAGTTCTATTTCTGTCTCGGCTGAAAATACTACCAGCGATCGTTCCCTACTGTTCCCGGCCTCGGTGTGACTTGCTATCTAGATTTGACTCAAAATAAATAATTGATCTAAGCCCTATCCCTGGAAACCACTGTTGCCATAGCAGCAGCTCACACTTTCGAGGGTGCGTCAGATCTTTCAGTACCTCTATGGGGGGAGGGGGGGGGGGGAGGGGGCTGGGAGGACAGAAGGACACAATACACACGAATGCACACACACACACACACACACACACACACACAGAACGTATCAACTGTCTGTATCTGTGAGGGAAAAGTAGCCTGTGGAGCAACAACAACAACAACAAATCCACTTGGGTCATGTCAATCCGGCTAGTGTGCCCGTCTGTGCTTGTTAGCCTCTTCTGAGAAGTCAAACTATGACAACAGAGAGAGAGAGAGAGAAAGAAAGGGGGGGGGGGGGGTGGAGGGAGGGAGAAGGACAAAAGTACCAACCTCGCACTGCTTTCTCCAAATGTCTATGTTCTTGCGCTGCGCTTTAGAGAAATGGTCCCAGGCCTTTTGCCGTGTGGCGGCGGTGAACACGGCAGTGATCTGCTCGACTTTGGGGGGGTCACAGGGGGGGTCAAGACAAGACAAGCCGTTTATGTAGCGCTTGGTACCACGGAGGCACACAGCAGAGCAGGCAGAAGAGAGACCAGGAGCCAGAGACCAGGGGACAGGGACTAGGAGACAGGGACCAGAGGACAAGGACCAGGGGACAGGGACTAGGAGACGGGGACTAGGAGACAGGGACCAGAGGACAAGGACCAGGGGACAGGGACTAGGAGACAGGGACCAGAGGACAAGGACCAGGGGACAGGGACTAGGAGACGGGGACTAGGAGACAGGGACTAGGGGACAAGGACCAGAGGACAAGGACCAGGGGACAGGGACTAGGAGACGGGGACTAGGAGACAGGGACTAGGGGACAGGGACCAGGGGACAGGGACCAGGGGACAAGGACCAGGGGACAGGGACTAGGAGACAGGGACTAGGGGACAAGGACCAGGGGACAGGGACTAGGAGACAGGGACCAGAGGACAGGGGACAGGGACCAGGAGACAGGGACCAGAGGACAAGGACCAGGGGACAGGGACTAGGAGACGGGGACTAAGAGACAGGGACTAGGAGACAGGGACCAGAGGACAAGGACCAGGGGACAGGGACTAGGAGACAGGGACTAAGAGACAGGGACTAGGGGACAGGGACTAGGGGACAGGGACTAGGAGACAGGGGACAGGGACCAGGGGACAGGAACCAGGAGACAGGGACCAGGAGACAGGGACCAGGGGTCAGGGACCAGGAGACAAGGACCAGGGGACAGGGACTATGGGACAGGGACCAGGAGACAGGGACCAGGGGACAGGGTCTAGGGGACATGGGCTAGGGGTTAAGGGTTAGGGAATAGGGGACAGGGTGTAGGGACTATGGGTTTAGATTAAGGTTCAAGATCTGTTAAGGTTCAAATGCCTAGGTACTAAGGGCCAGGGAAACACGGTGACATTTCTAGTGACCTGCATTACACTGGAGGTAAGGCTGTCTTTAGGGCAAGCTAGGACTGCAGTCCATTCCACAGAGCACTGCATTACATTGACTAATTCAGGGTGGGGATTTGGGTTTTGATGTGATGTTTGTCAGCCTGGGTCTAGACTGGGTCCTGGCGTGTCCCGGTCTCTCCTCTCCAGAGCTGTGCGGTACTTACATCTCATGAACCGCAGGTTCAATTCCTTCAGGACTGACTAAGGCAACATTACAACGATGGGTGGAACAAAAGCTCTCAGAGAGGTCTGTTAGATTCAGGTTAATTGTAGCTACCAAATACTTTGGAAAAATCATACTTGGAAGGATAGGATAAGTGGACTGAAACCATGCTTTAGTTAAATGGAATCACCATATGGTTTAACTATGGACTAAGACCAATAGTTCTCTTGATCTCCACCTGTCGTAATATGTTGCCTTCAAAGAAGTTCTTAGTGCTGATGCTGACTGTCACATTCATCCTCGATAAAGAAAACAAGGTGAGGTCGTATAGTGGCAATCAAATATCTGTCATATCTGTGCCTGTCTAGAGAGGTGGATATCACAGCTACACACAACATCTCTCACTTGAACTATCGGTTTCCTTGGTCTGTGGCTGATGGATTTTTACATAAAGGAGCAGCAGAGGACTTAGATGTTAAACCACCAAAGTGCCAGCTCCATGTTTGGTATTACTGTATACTCAAAAGGCACTGGTAAAATATTGAGAAGACAGATGGCTTTTCATTGATTCTGAATGACACGTTGTCGTCCAGACGTGTAGCATTCTGTGCCGTAACACCCCGGTGTTGTAAGAGATCCTGTGGCTCTGTGGTGATGCTCGCCTACCTGTGAGTGAGGCCGCACCCCCTGATCCTCTCCTGGGCAGTCCCCACGCCGGCGCTCCAGACAGGCAGACAGCTCCCCCAGGGCACTGCACTGTACAGTACTTACCCAGCCAGAGCCCCTCTCTCTCTGGGCTCTGACTTGTGTCAACCTCCCTTACAGAGCTGCTGGCTGGCTGGCTGTGGGCCTCGCTACACTACCCAATATGCTTTACTGTACCTACTGTATATATGTGTGTTGTACAACAACTGTTCTCTGCAGGCAATGTCTGACTTGGGCGGTCGGTCAGCGGAGTACCGACACCTCAAATGTTCTAGTACCGCTCGAGCTCCTCCACCTCTTATGGAACATCAACTCAGAGGTACTGTGGAGTACCTGCGCCTAAATAAACAGTACCGATCAGTACCGGCACCTAATTCAGTCCAAGTTAAGTCTGTAGGCATGCGGGTGGGATGTTTGTTGGGTATGTGGGACGCGAGACTGTGCTCTGGGGATGCGTGTTCAGTAACCGACAGTTAATCTAGGAACGGCTTAATCTAACGGCGATGTGAGTTAATTCTCCACGGTTACTGATCTCATATGCGCGCGGAGCAAGATAACGGAGCTGATCACAAGACGCAAGGCGGGAAGACAGTTGTCATGGAGACGGGATAAGATCCTCCGCTGCGCCGAGTAGATAACTCGGGCAATTCTGTCTTTGTGATGTCTGCCGTAGCTACCGGCGTGAACGACGAGGAGCAGATATGCCTCAGGGAGCCCGGCGTCACAAGTGGGGGTTGTTGAGGTGCTTGTGTGTGTGGGGGGGGGGGGGGTTGTCAAACCTAGGTGACAGGCGCGGCGAGATCTAGAACACTCCGCGGGGTTGCCGCAGAGCCTGTGCAGTACGCGCGTGTCCTTACACTGGGTGAGTATGGCGAGCAGGGCGTTCTTGAACGTCTCCTTGGCGAGCTCCAGCTCCTCCTCGTGGTGGGCCTTCTCGCTCATCAGCCTCCTCACGTGGCCGTTGGCCGACTGGATCATGGAGTAGAAGTGGTTGGCCGACCGGCGGCTGACCTCACCGCGGTCGATCCAGGTCAGCAGGACCACCGAGGCGGCGCTGAACTGGTGGTCGTCTGCGCCGGGGGGGGGGGGGGGGGAGAGAGAGGGAGAAAGGGGGGTTCGGGTTGAGAAATCGTCCGTGGATCGGGATGTCCGCGGACAGTAAAACATCGTTCCTTTTGAAATACACACAGCGCTGTAAAGAGACACCTCATATTGTGTTCGCGCTACAAAACGCTTCAGCGCGCCCCTTCAGAGGCGCCCGGGGTGGGGCGGGGGGGGGGGTGGGGTACAGATATCAACACCGGAGTCGCACGCATCATGTCCTCCGAAGGCCCCCGGTCCGTATCGCAGAGACTGAACACAAAACACCGTTGTAAGCTCTGAAATCAACAGAGGCTGCAAGATGGAGTCTCGCCTCAGTAATAGATTTGTCCCGAAGGGGCCCCTGCCGAAGTGCTATTCTTCAGCTTTAAATAATAACTAAAAAGTGCCACAGACGACAGCAGAACAGAGTGAATTAGAAATCATTTAACGGGTTCAATACCCACTGCATCATGACCCGTCAACCGATTGAAAACCCTTTTCGGTGAGAAGTCACAGGTCTATTCAGAGAAGGCAGCCGGGCGCAGTCACAGCGCAGCGGACACAGCGATGCAGAACATGGCAGCAAGGACGGAAATCAATCCCCTCCCCCCGACTCTTCAACGGAAAATGATGTCTGAATGCGTCTTGGCGCATGTTTATATGTGGTCGCGGTGGAGAGTTGAAAGGTCGAGACATGAACTCGCGCACGCGGACAGACCACAGGCCCCACATACGCACAAACGCAAAACGTGCACTCACTCATTCATTCATTCATTCATTCATTCATTCATTCATTCATTCATTCATTCACTCACTATTTCACTCACACACGCACACACACACACAGACCTACTGCACACGACACACATACAGCAGACGCACATGTGACACACGCAGAGTGACACACGCACGCACTGTTGGACATTAATTAACATCCTTTCAGAGCAAGCAGCGAGAGAGAGAGAGAGAGAGAGAGAGCGAGGCAGGGTAATGAGGTAATGAACATGATTAAGGTATTTACCCAGCCTTGAATGTACTGTAAATGCATTATGCACAGGATTTGAATGAATATGATCTCAAAAGAGCTTCCAAAATGCCACTGTGAACAGAACACTCTGGAATGCAACTGAAGAACAGAGACAGGGGAACAGAACAACGGAACACTCTGGAACATGGAACTGAGGGATGGAGACAGGAGAGATAGAATAGCAACAGACAAGGGCAACGAGCGACAGACAGACAGCAAAGAGGAGAATATAGATTGAAAAGAAAAAAAGAGAGGATCGGAGAAGGAGAGAGAGAGGGAGGGGGGGAGAGAATGGAAAAGAGAACGAGCCACATTAAGAGGAAAACGGATGTGGAACACAGCAGACATTTCCCAAGGAGGAAATACAGGAGCTGTGCGCTCTGGGGGGGGGGGGGGGGGGGGTTTAAGGAGAGAGGGAGGAAGGTGGGGGGGGTGGAGGAGGGGAGGATGGAGGAGGCGAGACGGCTGGTGAGAGCCCAGTGTGCTTTCACGCAGCCATGACACATCACATTATGGCGCGCCTCGTAGCCGGGGGAGGAATACCAGCTGCCTCGCTGCTCATCTGCAATCATGTGATTATCAAACACGGCTGAGAGAGAGAGGGGGGGCTGCTGTCACTCTGCAACAGGGGGGTGTCGAGGACGAGCGACGGGACACACAAAAGATGGAAATAGAGAGGGGGAGAGGGAGGAGAGGCAGAGAGAGAGAATAGGGAGAGAGAGAAATAGAGAGGGAGGAGAGTGAGAAAGAGAAAGATGAGAGGGAGAGACAGAGAGAGAGGAAAGAGCGAGAGAGAGAAAGACGAGAGGGGGAGGGAGGGAGAGAGACGGATGAGAGGGAGAGGGGTGAGAGGCGCAGGCAGACAGAGAGCTGTGCTGTGATTGCTGATGAGGGAGAGGGGCCCGGCGGAGTCGAATCTCCCTGTCGGAGAGAGATGCAATCTGGGAGCGCGGAGGAAGGAGGGATGACAGAGGGACAGGGAGCAGCAACCTCCACACACCCCCGCTGGCACATCCCTCATCCCTCATCCCTCACTCCCTCCGGTCTACCATCTCTCCGTCTGGACAATAAAGAGCACGATGAAACATGGCTTGGTGGACGGAGGAGAGGAGAGGAGAAGAAAAGAGAGGAGGGGAGGAGGGAAAAGAGGGGAGATGAGAAGAGAGGCGAGTAAAAGGGGAGAGGAGAGGAGGAGAGGAAAAGAGAGGAGAGTCATAGCCTCTCATGCTGAGAAAGGACGCAGTGTCTCTAGCAGAGCAAGCCTGGGAATCAATAGCCATTGTGATCAATTGTGTTTTCCTAATGTTACTGCTTTCATATCTAATCATGTCTGACACTACCTTATATCAGTTTGACACGGCGTCAGGGTAGAGCTTCATTGCTTTAAGTAGGACACAGACTATATACAATAGTAGCATGCAGCTGGAGCCATTGTATAATAGATTACAAAAACACACGTGCCCACACACACTCACACATGCATATACACACACACACACACACACACACACACACAAAACAAATAGTTACAGAGAACATCAGGGTTATGCGACTGCTGTTCAGAAAGCCCGATCCCACAACAAGGCCATGATTGAAGCTGGTCCGCCCACCTTTCAACCTCTCCGCCAGCACCACCGCCTCGTGTTCTGAGAAGTGCATGATGGGAGGTGGCGAGGGCGGTCGGAGGAGGTCTTCGTGGATCTTGCGGCGGTGCCTCTCCTCCCTGGCAAACAGCCTCTGTTGGCACTCCCACTCGTACAGGTCGTCTCGGGCCTGGGCGAAGTCCACGTGGATCCGACCCGAGTCCTTCTTATCGGTACTGGAGCCAATACGCATCCGGTACCCTGGTGAAGGGGGAGGGGGTGGGGTCCAAACAAGTCAAGTCATACACCAAACACACACACACACACACATACAGAACTATACTGTAAATACACACTAACACCAAAACACACTGGAGACATTCACACTGCACCAAACACACAATTTCACCACCGCAAACATATTAAGCCAATCTAAAGGGCAGTTTGTATATTTTCAGCTGTTTAAAATGATAAAATATGAATCTCCTTCTTCATGCATATTCAGACCCACAGACTCATCATGGTCTTGGCCTAGCAGCTTACAGTGTAAGTGGCCTAGCAGCTTACAGTTAGAACACAAGGTCACTGGTTCCTTCTTTGATGTGTTATGTGGCTTATGCTAAAAAGCCATACTGTTGAAGTGATAACCGACCCTGTTTGTTTGAATATTACCGAATATTATACCAAATTATATTCAACACTGTATATTCAATCACATTCGTTTTTTCCACCTATTCAGTCATGTCAGGTCAGTGTGAGCAGATCATGCAGAGTGTGTGTGAGTGTGCGTAGCACGCGTGTTCCGAGTGCACGTGGTGTGTGTGTGTTAGAGTGTGCGCTGTTTACCGGAGAGGTACAGGGCCTTGTCCACCATGAACTCCTCACTGAAGCGGATGTGGCAGAAGTTCTTCTTGCTCTTGCGTATGGCTATGATCTCCCCGCACTGGTCGAACACCTCCCTGATGATCTCCTCGCTGGCGTTCTCCGGCAGGCCCCCCACGAACACCGTCTTACACCCCGGGGGGCGCTCACGGGTCGAGGGAGGGGGCAGGTCTAGATGGACACAAGAGGAACTCAGTCAGCCGTGTATGAGCCAGAAGAGACTCTAGGACTATGTTTTCTCCTACATGATGTACAGTATATATATTATTATTATTATTTCTGCACTATACTGAATACTGACTACTGCGCTGTCTCTTTTGTAGGCCAAATGCACTGCTAGTTTTGCACTATGTATGTTGCACTGTCCTGTCCTGTTTTTGCACTGGTCCATTGTTGTGTTGTTGTTGGCTCCACAATGTTGCAAAAAATTCCTATGTATGTAGTACAAATGGCAATAAAAGGATTCTGATTCAACCAGACATTCCTCGGACGCCGTCGGCCTGACAGCATTCATATTTGGCACGGGTATCCGCAGGGGTCCCAGACAGACCATGACAGGGCCGGATTTCTGCTCTGAATAGAACCCTGCCTCGAGTGCTCCAACTGCCTACTCTACGCTAATTTATTAGCCTGCTCATTAGCAGTAAGGAGCTGCAGCTTTGCCCAAAATGTGTACGGCTGCCCTGATACAAACACTGAACTATTACCTCGCGCCAGTCTACTCTAGAATTATTTTGCTGTTGCTCAGTTTTGCTTATCATTAGTGCATTCTATTGTCCATCTAATCATAGTAGCTAGCTAGGTTGCAAACTATAGCTGAACCATGCAAGCCATCATTCAGACGGGACTTGCCAAACACAACATGTCCGCTATGTTCAGGGGGGGGGCATATAATGGACTAAATGGCCAATTACAGCACTGGTTTCTCCAATGGGTATCAAGACTAGCAGATAAGTTGATTGGATGGGCTAAGTAGTCCATCCAGGAGTGATAGCAGATGTACAGTATATAGTTGTGGTCCAAAGTGCTCCAACGGGTATCAAGACTAGCAGAAAAGTTAACTGGATGGAGTGATAGCAGATGTATAGTATTTAGTTGATGTGATGGTGCCCCAATGGGTATTAGAACTATTACTACACTAAAGATCTAAATGGATTCAGCTATGGTATTAATGAGGTCCAGAGATGGATGGATGGATTCTAGGATCTTGCAAGCTCACGTTGTTTCACTCCACACATCAGTCTGGCAAAGGTCAATAGAGATCCGTTTGTGCACGTCACGATCAGAAAACAATCGGAGAAAGATTAGCGTTCTGAGGGAATACTAGCAGCTACACTGGGCAGGGTTGAGGTGTGACGACAGCGAGAAGCAACTGTTCATTCCAAAACAACAATGGCGGAGGTTAGCGTAGATGCTGTTATACTGTAGCATCAGTTATTTGGAGAGTATTTCTTCATTGAAAGAAAAGCAAAGGCCTTTCTCTGCGGTAAAGGAATCCTTTGGAGAAACATGGAGTCATTAAAGAGATGAAACCCAAACATAACAGATCTCCCCTATTTCCCCTGCTTCTCAAACTAATATCTCAAAGGTACCTCCTCCTTCTCAATAGTGTCTCATTGCAACGTCTCCTCTTTTGTTCTTATTTCTCCTAAGGGATTTTAGGAGAAACCACTGTGACGAAAGTAAGACTTAAATGATCCTCAAATGAGAATCACCATTTTGTCTCCTGAGCAATAGAAGGTATAACACTGAGCAACAAAAATTTCCTCTGGGAATGTCTTTCGGACTGTATAGTGTTACTGAGGGAGAATATCATGTCTTCATTGTGTTACTGTGATAGAAGACCATGTCTTTATTGTGTTACTGTGATAGAAGACCATGTCTTTATTGTGTTACTGAGAGAAAATATCATGTCTTCATTGTGTTACTGTGGCAGAAAATCATGTCTTTATTGTGTTAGAGAGAAAATATCATGTCTTTATTGTGTTACTGAGAGAAAATATCATGTCTTCATTGTGTTACTGTGGCAGAAAATCATGTCTTTATTGTGTTACTGAGAGAAAATATCATGTCTTTATTGTGTTACTGAGAGAAAATATCATGTCTTCATTGTGTTACTGAGGCAGAAGATCATGTCTTTATTGTGTTACTGAGAGAAAATATCATGTCTTTATTGTGTTACTGAGAGAAAATATCATGTCTTTATTGTGTTACTGAGGCAGAAGATCATGTCTTTATTGTGTTACTGATGCAGAATATCGTGTCTTTATTGTGTTACTAAGGCAGACGATCATGTCTATTGTGTTACTGAGGCAGAAGATCGTGTCTTTATTGTTTTACTGTGATAGAAGACCATGTCTTTATTGTGTTACTGAGGCAGAAGATTGTGTCTTTATCGTTTTACTGTGATAGAAGACCATGTCTTTATTGTGTTACTGAGGCAGAAGATCATGTCTTTATTGTGTTACTGAGGCAGAAGATCATGTCTTTATTGTTTTACTGAGGCAGAATATCGTGTCTTTATTGTGTTACTGAGGCAGACGATCATGTCTTTATTGTGTTACTGAGGCAGAAGATCGTGTCTTTATTGTGTTACTGAGGCAGAAGATCATGTCTTTATTGTGTTACTGATGGAGAAGATCATGTCTTTATTGTTTTACTGAGGCAGAATATCGTGTCTTTATTGTGTCACTGAGGCAGAAGATCATGTCTTTATTGTGTTACTGACGGAGAAGATCATGTCTTTATTGTTTTACTGAGGCAGAAGATCATGTCTTTATTGTGTTACTGAGGCAGAAGATGGTGTCTTACTGGGGTTCTGGGGGAAAAGGGTGCAGCTCTTGCAGTGGATGATCTCCTTGATGATGGGGATGTCGGGAGGTACAGGCGGCGGTGGCACCAGGCTGATGCCTGCCATCATGGGGTTGATGGGGCCGATGAGACCCAGACCTGGGTCAAAGCCCTGGATGCAGATAGAGTCTGGAGGAGAGAGGGAGACAGGGAGGAGAGAGACGTCAAATCCCTGGATAGAGATAGAGTCTGGAAGAGAGAGGGAGACAGGGAGGAGAGAGACGTCAAACCCCTGGACAGAGATAGAGTCTGGAAGAGAGAGGAAGACAGGGAGGAGAGAGACGTCAAACCCCTGGACAGAGATAGAGTCTGGAAGAGAGAGGGAGACAGGGAGGAGAGAGGGAAGAGTTCAACTGGAGGAGAGAGGGAGACAGGGAGGAGAGAGAGTTCAAAGCCCAGACCTGACCTCAACACTACAGAAGATCCAGACCTGACCTCAACACCACAACATCATAGCAGACTCAGACTTGACCTAAACACCACAGCAGATCCAGACCTGACCTCAACTCCACAACATCACAGACCCAGACCTGATCTCAACACCACAACATGATAGCAGACCCAGACCTGACCTCAACACCACAACATCATAGCAGACCCAAACCTGATCTCAACACCACAACATCATAGCAGATCCAGACCTGACTTCAACATCACAACAGCACAGACCCAGATCTGACCTCAACACCTGAGCTCAACACCACAACATCATAGCAAATCCAGACAACATCACAGCAGACCGAGACCTGACCTCAAGATCACAACATCACAGACCACCAGCTCCAGCGCACTGTCACTCACCTTGAATCTGTTCAGTGTTTATAGAGATCTAAAAGGGTTTCACTGGCCAATTGTCCATTTACTGTGATCCAATGGTTTTCCAAACCCCCCTGGTAACCTCAAAGTGTCCTCCATGGATTCAGCACGCCACCCGGCTCATGGCGGCACGCTCGACTAGCCAGGACGCTCTCTGAACGAGGGTGGTCTCAGTCGGCGATCCACCCTCTCAAACGCTCTCACAACGAGCCCTCTCCTCAAGAGGTCTCCACCCTGATCAAGAATGGCGTTCTGCAGGTGTCCAAGCCTTCTCCCCCGTGTGTGTGTTCTCTGCGTTTCTGGGCACTACTCTGTACCTCAAGAGTCCTTTTGTTTGCGCTGCACGTCAATGCAGACCACGCCGCCAACGTCATTACCATCACAACCATTGTTAATGATTATGTTCTGTATGCAGAATCAGCTGGTGATCCTGGCCCCACTAATAACATGTATATTAAATTATACCTTGTGGGATTTCATAATAAACCAAAATATAACTCTTCTTAACCCTGAGATGGAAAAATAGGCTGCACGTAACAATAAGCTATTAGCTTTCTTTAAAAAAAATAGTTGGAGGTTGAAATAAATCCATAGATGTTCACTTCCATGACAGGAGAATGTTGACTAAAAGTGATGTCATGTTGCCAGATGGGGGGAAGGAGGAACAAAGAACACAATATAAACAGCTTCATACCAAGACAAGACGGGGTGGAGAAAAACACATCAGCAGAAATATGCCATCTCATTCATCCCACGCAGAGAGCACACACACACACACACACACACACACACACACACACACACACACACACACACACACACACACACGCACGCACGCACGCACACACACACACACACACACACACAAACAAACACATATTGATCCTAATGACATTGGAAGCCTATCTGAATAGAGATGTGTTCATGCGGGCGCAGTCATGGAGTGACATGCCACACATACAGAGAACCATCACATTACAGAAAATGGATGAAGTCATCCATGATAAACATGTGTGTGTGTGTGTACTTTGCGCATGTGTGTGTGTGTGCTTTGTGCATGTGTGTGTGTGCGTTGTGCATGTGTGTAGATGTGCATGTAGATTTATTTCCTGTGATGCTGTCAGAGACAGGGAGACTGAGCCTCAACACAACAATATAATGTTGCCTAGGATGAACATCATAGTGTTGGTGCTGTTCAGTGTGCAGTACTATACTAGGATGAACATCATAGTGTTGGTGCTGTTCAGTGTACAGTACTATACTAGGATGAATATCATAGTGTTGGTGTTCAGTGAGCAGTACTATACTAGGATGAATATCATAGTGTTGGTGTTCAGTGAGCAGTACTATACTAGGATGAATATCATAGTGTTGGTGTTCAGTGTGCAGTACTATACTAGGATGAACATCATAGTGTTGGTGCTGTTTAGTGTGCAGTATTATACTAGGATGAACATCATAGTGTTAGTGTTGTTCAGTGAGCAGTACTATACTAGGATGAACATCATAGTGTTGGTGCTGTTTAGTGTGCAGTATTATACTAGGATGAACATCATAGTGTTAGTGTTGTTCAGTGAGCAGTATTATACTAGGATGAACATCATAGTGTTGGTGCTGTTTAGTGTGCAGTATTATACTAGGATGAACATCATAGTGTTGGTGCTGTTCAGTGTGCAGTATTATACTAGGATGAACATCATAGTGTTGGTGTTCAGTGTGCAGTATTATACTAGGATGAACATCATAGTGTTGGTGTTCAGTGTGCAGTACTATACTAGGATGAACATCATAGTGTTGGTGTTCAGTGTGCAGTATTATACTAGGATGAACATCATAGTGTTGGTGTTCAGTGTGCAGTACTATACTAGGATGAACATCATAGTGTTGGTGCTGTTCAGTGTGCAGTACTATACTAGGATGAACATCATAGTGTTGGTGTTCAGTGTGCAGTATTATACTAGGATGAACATCATAGTGTTGGTGTTCAGTGAGCAGTATTATACTAGGATGAACATCATAGTGTTGGTGTTCAGTGTGCAGTATTATACTAGGATGAACATCATAGTGTTGGTGCTGTTCAGTGTGCAGTACTATACTAGGATGAACATCATAGTGTTGGTGTTCAGTGTGCAGTATTATACTAGGATGAACATCATAGTGTTGGTGTTCAGTGTGCAGTACTATACTAGGATGAACATCATAGTGTTGGTGCTGTTCAGTGTGCAGTACTATACTAGGATGAACATCATAGTGTTGGTGTTCAGTGTGCAGTATTATACTAGGATGAACATCATAGTGTTGGTGTTCAGTGAGCAGTACTATACTAGGATGAACATCATAGTGTTGGTGTTCAGTGTGCAGTACTATACTAGGATGAACATCATAGTGTTGGTGCTGTTCAGTGTGCAGTATTATACTAGGATGAACATCATAGTGTTGGTGTTCAGTGTGCAGTATTATACTAGGAGGGATATCATAGTGTTAGTGTTGTTCACTGTACAGTACTATACTAGGCTGATTATCATAGCGTTGGTGTTCACTGTGCAGTATTATACTAGGATGAACATCATAGTGTTGGTGCTGTTCAGTGTGCAGTACTATACTAGGATGAACATCATAGTGTTGGTGTTTAGTGTGCAGTACTATACTAGGATGAACATCATAGTGTTGGTGTTCAGTGTGCAGTATTATACAAGGCTGAATTTCATAGTGTTAGTGCTGTTCACTGTGCAGTACTATACTAGGCTGGACTATACTAGGCTGATTATCATAGCGTTGGTGTTCACTGTGCAGTATTACACTAGGCTGGATATAATAGTGTTAGTGCTGTTCAGTGTGCAGTATTATACTAGGCTGGATATAATAGTGTTAGTGCTGTTCACTGTGCAGTATTATAATAGGCTTGATATCATAGTGTTAGTGCTGTTCACTGTGCAGTATTATACAAGGGTGAATTTCATAGTGTTAGTGTTGTTCACTGTGCAGTATTATACTAGTATTACACAAGCAATAACTGTTTTCATCTGGCAAAGCCTTGAGGAGAAGGCAGCGCTTCATCAAAATGAGAGAGAGAGAGAGAGAGAGAGAGAGAAGGAGAGGGAGAGAGAGAAAGACAAAGAGAGGGAGACAAAAAAACAGTGAGAGAGAGGAAGAGAGAGAGGGAGAGAGAAAGAAAGACGGAGAGAAAGAGAGAGAAAGAGAGAGGGAGAGAGAAAGGGAGAGGGAGAGAGAGCGTTCCAGAGGACTTGAATGTCCTCCTTCAGGATCAAGAGGAGGAAAATAGAACCAGGATATTATCGTCTATAAATCTCCTGAGTCACAATCATGTGTAATCTGAGATTCGACAGATTTTCGGAAAACTCATTAAACTGTCGTGTGTGATGGCTCTAACAGGTACATTGCGCATTAATCGTGTCCTAATGATGGTTTGATGTCCCCCTCGTCGTTCGTCCGTGTCTACAGGAAAATAATTTAAGGCGGCCTGTAGATTTCTATGGCTCCAGGCCCTGTTAGCGCTGTCAGGCACGCAGAGTTCACACATTTATTTGTCATTATTTCATTTGTTTTCTCCTTTTCTCCTTTCCTCCCTCTCTCTCTCTCCCTCTCTCTCTCTCTCTCTTTCAAACACTACAGGTCTGGATCTCGCTCCAGGAAGCAGCTGGCCTTAATTACTGTGAAGGTGAGATGTCATCAATCAAGAAAAACCCTATAACCTCCTTACATACACACACTCATGTGTGCGTGTACACACACACACACACACACACACACACACAAACATAGACCGGCTTCACTTCGCTTTTTCTCTCTTTCCTTCCTTCCAAAATCTCTTCTATCCCTCCCCCCCCCCCCATTCTCCAACTCTGTTCCCACCTCATTAAAAACAGCCTTTGGTTACGGTCTGAGCTTTAAGATCAGAGGGTTTGCAGCAGAGTGGGAAAGCTTCTACATGGGTGTCTGTCTATCTGTCTGTCTGTCTGTCTGTCTGTCTGTCTGTCTGTCTGTCTGTCTGCTTGTCTGCTTGCCTGCCTGTCTGTCTGTCTGTCTCTCTGTCTGTCTGCCTGCCTGCCTGTCTGTCTGCCTGTCTGTCTGACTCATATGAAAAATACACCATTAATTATGAATAAGAGATTATCCTCTTCCAACATACTGAGTAGCTCTCTGAGAGAGAGAGAGAGAGAGAGAGAGAGAGAGAGTGAGAGAGAGAGAGGTGGAGTACTGCTGCTGTGATATTAGTAGGGGATAGATAGTGACTACATAACACAGCCGCAAACAGAGGCCAAGATATTGTGTCGATATCTTGGTACTTGGCAAATCTTTTCAGCCGGAAATGAATCATGATAACTGTAATAAATTATATTAATGTACATGTCAGCTATGATGACAAAGAGGAAATGGTGCTTGTTATATCTCTAAGAGACAAGTAGGTAATTAAGTAATAATCAAGCAGTCAGCATTTTATAATACATTCTCAAGTGAAAACCACAAAGCATTGAGGAATATTGTAATAATAGCCCGATGTACACTAAAACTCTCTCTGCCATATTACAATAGATTCCCTTCCAATTCATAACTGCTTTCCTGAGGTAAATCCCTTCTGTAATTCAGGCCAGACACGAAACTCTGACAAATCTCATCCTGCTCTCTTCTAATTACCCGCGCAATGCTGTTCCCACTGGAACAGGCTATATTTAGAGAACAATCAGAGATATGACACTTCACACATCTGCCTACAGTCAAATTCAAAGGCAATTTCATGAATGGATTGTACAGAAGAGTTTCAATTCAGCTCAGCCAAGATGGGATTGTGCCTACAGTATGCATTAGAGCTTAGTACTTCTAGACTATAATAGCTCCTAGATGTATACTGTAACTAGTGAGACCAGCGCAGCTGACCACATCTAGAGAGAAAGAGAGAGAGTGAGAGAGAGAGAGAGAGAGAGAGAGAGAGAGAGAGAGGGGTGTGGGGTGGAGATAGAGGAAGAGAGACAGAGAATGAGGTCCAGCCTGAGATTGAATACTAAGCCCCTTTCGAGTATTTTGATATGTTTCCATACGGAGTCCATAGGGTGATTTCATTTCTTGTGGCCTTGAATAACTTTAGTGAACTATGAGAAAGAAACCTATATTTATTAGATCCAGATGCTGGCTCATATCCTACAGCAGAAGGGGATTTGATCTCAGTTTCAGCTCAGCTTCATTTCTCATCCTGCTAGCTCCAAAAACACTTAGTCTTCCTCACTGTGACTCTAATACTCTTGGATGTTTGTGTCCGTATGAACTTGTTGTGTGTGTGTGTGTGTGTGTGTGTGTGTGTGTGTGTGTGTGTGCGTGCATGGGTGCACTGCTTCCTACACTGTTCTCACAAGTCTTTCTTCAGAGTGTCTGTGTCTATGTCTATCTGTCTGTCTGTCTGTTTCAAGAATCTTTTATTCGTCACATGTACTGTACGGTGTAGAGTCACAGTGAAATATTGCTGCCCGCTCCAAGATTATGCTACAGATCAACTCTAATACTCAATTCCAAAACAAATTTACAAGTTCCAATTTACAAAATTACACTTTTACAGATTAACACAAATTACACAATAGGTACCCTCTCCGTAATCACCATGCGAGTGCGGTATCTCTTCCCTGACCGTAGCAGAGAGAGCAGTCCATTTCCTGGGTGTCTGGGGTCTTTCAGGATCCTGTCTTTCCTCTTCTGGTGTAGATGTGCTCGAGGAGGGGGAGTGTTCCCCCCGAACCACGCTCAGCTGAGGAGGATGTAGGAGGATGTTACAGTCCCTGGTGTCTCGTTTGCGTGCGAACCCAATGCGGAGGTCGTCCAGCTTCTCATCATTCGAAGACTGGACGTTGGCCGACAGGACGCTGGGCAGCGGCGGTGTGTGTGCTCGAGCCCCAAGCGCCTTTTTGACCCCGCGTCTACGTCCACGGCGGCGCGAGCACCTGGACTTTTGATCTCCGCTGTTGTTGTTTTGTCTTCTGAGGATCTCTGCCGGGAAGGAGCCGAGAGAGACCTCTGGAGATACCGCTGGAGATACCGTAGGTGAACCAATTTATATCCAATGTCTAGGACTGTCTGGTAGTCGTGGTTGAGTGTTCCCACAACTGTTCCAGCAAAAATATCCAGCAAAAAGCCACAAATAACAAACAAATAGCATCATCACGGGCAGAGCCAGGACGGCTGCAGAATAGGCCGACGCTGTCTTCCATCTTGTTTGTTTGTCTGTTTCTGTTTGCTTGTTCCTTTGCCTTGACTGACAGCCTGTCTGCGTCGTCCCACCTCTCTGTGTGCATACATGCACAGTACACACACGTGTGGTGGAGTGTGGTGGAGTCCGGAGGGCCCTCTACACCAGGGGCCAGGGGCCTCTCTTCCTCCCAGAGAGAATCTATTAACGGAAGACTCCGTGTGGAAGTCTAATCGCCCGGCAGCGTTGTTGTGAGGGATTTCTCAAGCAGCTCGAGACCAAAGGAACTTGAATATACAATTAAAATAATGCAAGACTTCCTTCCCTCCTTATAGGATTCCCATAAATATGTATGGTGTGAATTCTGCTCATGCATTTTAATCGGAGTCTAATTCCCCCTCTATCCGTGATGGCTGTGCTGGCACGGTGGTAATTGCAGCACAATAGGAGAGAAGACACACGCACGCACGCACGCGCATACACACACGCAGACACACACACACACACACACACACAATCCATTGTCTCTCTCTAAAACACGCCATTAGACTCCATGGTGAGACAGATATGAAATCAGGCCATTAGAGAGAAGACCAAAGCACGTTCCCTATTATTATTATTCTTTTCGTCCCAGCTCTTCTGTAAGCGTCTCGATAATGACCTCCATTCTCTACTGACGAAGAGCCAACAATAGGAGTGACAGATCGCTGGATTGCGTACGCTGAGTGGCAGGTCTGGTCACACGTATTTTTTGCCAGCCTAAGCC
Organism: Borostomias antarcticus; assembly: GCF_949987555.1. Taxonomy (NCBI): domain Eukaryota; kingdom Metazoa; phylum Chordata; class Actinopteri; order Stomiiformes; family Stomiidae; genus Borostomias; species Borostomias antarcticus. Next base: position 23,762,921 of record NC_140250.1, on the reverse strand, counting down.
ACGAGTAGGAGGAAAAAGTTTCCACCAGTAACATTCCATTACGTCGTGGGAAGGAAAGCCAAAAGGCTTTGCGGTGCCTCCTTAAAGGCAAGAGGTGTATTTTGAGATCCCGCGCGGGACGTTATAAAGCCTCCAGGCGTCTCGCCCCTGCCTCCGTGCACAGAGACCGACCCCCCCCCCTCCCCAACAAACCCGGAGCTGTCTGCTCGCTTTAGAGTTTGAGTTAAACCCAGTGGGAGAGTCAAACCCAGCAGACTGGAACAAAATGTAGCACATTGCAGAATAACATTTCCGCGTGCTTGAGACTGGTAAAGGGCACCCGCCTTGGTTAAACGCAGTAGTAGTCTTGGAGAGGTGAAATACGGGTGAAATACTGTATATGGAATGAAACCGCACACTCAAGCTCTCGATGCCGGGCGGTTTCATCAAACAGACAAGGTTTTCGACCTCGCGGCCTTGGTCGAAGTCTGGAGGGCGTCGGCCTGGCACTGCCCGCCAGAAACCAGGTGCCCCGGCTCTGTTTACTCCCTAGCTCTGCTCTGGAGAGGTTCTGCGCGGAAAAAGAACAGGGTGGAACCTGAACGAGGGCGCGGAGGCCAGAGGAGGAAGAGGAGGAGGAGGAGGAAGAGGAGGAGGAGAAGCTGCGATAAAAGGGAGGAGGAGAAGGAGGAGGAAGGTGTAGCGTCTGAAGGTAGAGGAGGATAGACTTCTCTCCTACCTGACACCAGCTGCTGGCCGGCCAGGCCCATGGGCACGATGCCCAGGTTGTTCATGGCGGTGGCCCAGGCCCCGTGGTCGCTGTGGGACACGGGCACACCGAGGTGGCTATGCTGCTCCGGGCCCAGGCTCCCTAGGCCATCCGCTGCTACAGGGGGCGGAGACAACATTCAGTGTGTGTGTGTGTGTGTGTGTGTGTGTGTGTGTGTTTTCGGTACATACCGCTGGCCATAGCAGGTGTGCTGTTCTCCTCTCTCGGTCCTCCTCAGCTCTCATCAGATTCCCACCTCCCTCAGACCGTGGAACGCCACTCATGGACGAAGACAGGGAGAGATGGACGGACGGATGGACGGAGGGATGGACGGAGGGATGGACGGAGGGATGGACGGACTCTCCTAGACACAGGGTCCCATCGCCGTCCGCAAAACCCTGAGGGGACAAAAACAAAGCAGGTCAACGAGGCGTGAGGCGCGACACACACACACACACACACACACACACATACACGCACACATACACGCACGGAGCTTACAGAGGCTTTCTGAAGAGCTCTGATTTAAAAGAGCCCAAACTCTTTGGTAGGTGAAGCCTCTCTGGGTTTGGAGGACGAGCCGGGGGGGGGAGGGGGGGGGGGGGAGGGGGGGGGGGCGGTGGGTACCCGAGCCTCACACACACAGAGACCTCTGAGGCTCTGGCGACCCACATCCCGGAAGAACCCGAGACGGTGAGACGGGACAGCAGAACCGGGCCCTGCGGCTACTGGACCGACCTCCACACACACTGGCTCCGGGCTGGTGATACATGTGGTAACTAAGCCTGCTGACTCAGCACCACTAGCTACACACTGCAGCATGACCAAATGGGAAGCGCGCGCACACACACACACACACACACACACACACACACAGACATTCGTACCAAACGAGACCTGGCTGATCTGTCATTCATTCTCCACGAATGGGTGGAGAATGAGTGACAGCCCCTCCATCAAATGTCTAATGGGTGTTACTATGGTGATCTGATCCGTGACCTTTTAACCCCTCCCTCCCCCTAACGAACCTGTCACCTGTCATCTGAAAACCAATCACTCCGTTTCCACTTCCCTCTGAATATAATACTGTGATATAATAATTATGATTAACGCCGAACCAGACCCATGCTGGGGATGAGAGCCCAGGAACTCGGTGAACAGAAAAAGACACACAGCTGAGTCCACCGGACTTCCACCGTGGCAGAGCCTTGTTCCTCAGCGCTATGCAGGGCTGTCTCGGCACCGTCTGGCTCCCTAACACACCGGGCCGCTACTAAACGCTGCTGACAGATCTAACACGTGTGCTGGTGCACAGCTCTGTAGACCCCCGCCACATCTGCGCAGGGGATCAGTATGCGAGATGCGTCTCTCTCTCTCTCTCCCTCCCTCTCTCTCTCTCTCCCTCCCTCCCTCCCTATGGGCTCCGACCACTGCAGTAATCATCATTATTCAAATCTGACAGCTGGAAATCAGCTTAGCCCCGCAACACAATTCCTGCTTAATTGAGTCACACAATCATATCAATATATTTCCATTATGAGTTACATACAGTAACTTCGAATAGCTCCGGGATACTTGTGTTTATTCCAGCAAATGTGTATTTTGGGGAAAGAAAAGTGTGTGTGTGTGTGTGTGTGTGTGTGTGTGTGTGTGTGTGTGTGTGTGTGTGTGTGTCAATTGGAGCCACCTCCAGTCTGCAAACACATTAGTGTTGCCTCAGGCAGATACCAACCTGGCACTGTTTACATGTCTGCCACACTATGAATGATAATGCGCACGCACACACACACACACACACACACACACACACACACACACACACACACCACCTCCTTATCCATACATCATCACACTTCCAACGGAGCAGGACAGCCATCTCCTCTACTCTAAACACACACCACGCTCTCCCTGGAAACAATCACTCTCTCCCGCTGTCTGTCGTTCTCTCTCTCTCTCCCTCTCTCTCTCTCCAGGTGGTATAGTACCTGTGTCCTGTAGAGAGGAGGTAATGTAGCATCAAAAACACGCAGACGAATATGTCCCTCCAGCTTTCTCACCCTCCCTGTTTTCCTTCTGTCTCTCTCTCTCCCCTTCTCTCTCTTTCTCTGTCTCTTTCTCTCCTCTCTCTTGCTCTCCTCTCTCTTTCTCTCCTCTCTCTCTCTGCTCTGACTATGATGGAGCAGCTTAGCCTCATGACAAGGTAGTGACAGGCCTGTTTTTCGTCACCCTTTTCCGTCTTCCCCTCTCTCTCTGTTCATCTCTCCCTCCGCCTCTCTCCTCCCTCTCTCCATTCATCTCTCCCTCCGCCTCTCTCCTCCCTCTCTCCATTCATCTCTCCCTCCATATCTCTCCTCCCTCTCTCCATTCATCCCTCCCTCCGCCTCTCCTCCCTCTCTCCGTTCATCCCTCCCTCCATCTCTCTCCAGACTCTGATTCCACCCCCTCCCCCACACCTCCTTCTCTCTGCACACAAACAATGCCTCACTATCTTCCCCAACCCTCCTCCCTTCCCTCTCTCCTCCTCCTCCTTTCCTCTGCTCCTCCTCCACTCCTCTCCTCCTCCCCTCCTCCTCTCTCAGGACAGTCTGGAGACACTCAACCCCGTGGAGCATTTCTGCTCACTTTCACACGCCATGAAATATTCACGACGCAACGCGTGTCCTCTTCATAATTCACGAGCACACTTGACATCCCTGAATGATTCACACAGAGCGCCACCCTGCTCCGCCACTTGGGGGCGCCCTCCCTCGGACACGCACGCACCCCGGACGGGGAGGATCGATGGATGGAGCGAAGGATGGAGATGGAGGGGTAGAGGGCAAGGACGACAGCATGAAGGGAATGTTGTTTGATAAATAGACCTTTCCTATTCAGGCAGCAAGCTCCGCCCCCTCGTTACTGTTTCTATGCCCCACAAGCTTTGGAGCAAGTTAATAAAATGTCCACATACCTTTACCTGATGATTCTCTCAAAGATTCCTGACAATATTGCTGTATGTTATTTGTCAAATGCCACTACTTTGTCTAAGGTAGTTCAGAAAGGCCTGAACTATTTTACACAAGGATATATCCATGAGATTTGGATTTCAGACCAATGTCTGTGATGGTAATCTGTGGAAGGCAAACTCCAGATTGAAATTCATCAGGACAAAATGGTGGAATCTAACTGCAGGGTGAGTAAGTTAGTGGCATCCATTCTTAGAAAATAAGCCTGTGAGAATGATCTGTTAACTAATAGCTACAGGCTAAAAAGCTACTGTACATCAAGCACCTAATGTTAGCTTCGTAGCTTTTTGTGTCGCCGCTGCTGTAAACGGCTGTCTGGAGGGAGGCGTGGAGTATCGTGCAGCTTGTTTTCTTATAACATTATGGTACATTAGCCTGCAGGCCAGTTTCCTGTATGTTTTAAAAACAATTTTCTTATTTAACTAATGTCTAAATCTATGAACACAACACGGGACAAGCTTTGTGGGACATCAGAGGCGTGGTCTTAAGAAATCAAGCAACCTTATTGGTTATTAATCTCTGCGTGATTGACAGGTCGGAAAGGTCTATTGAGATGGCCCTGCTCCAATTTGACACAGGACACTGATTGGCTGCATAGTAGGATTACAGCAGAGGCTCATGGTTATTGGTAGATGTTACACACCCCCTCCGATGGTAGGGAGAGGGGCTAACGCCCCCTCCGATGGTAGGGAGAGGGGCTGACCTAACGGCCCGTAGGCGTGCACACTGTGTGGGGAGATTGAGGAAGGCAGGCGCAAACACCACAACTTCCCCAACTACAAATAAGATAAAACCCAAAACAGGGGATTTATTCTTTCACAAAGTTTAGCTAAGCTAGAAAATAATCACAAACAATAACCAGAAATAAGGTAAGAATTACAGTATGAACCAAAAACACAAAGGGGGAGGAGAAGGACTGAGCGAGGGGTGTGCCTAAAACAAAAAGGGCCCTGAGCTTCCCTATCAACTAAACTAACTAGAAGCATATAAAACTACTACTAGGCCCTCAACACTAACCTACTGTAACTGTTACACAGAAAGGTTCGACACCCACTCGCCCTACCTAGTGTGTTTAACAAAGGGTTACCTACGTGATGAGGTGTTACCCATGGATTTCTTCCCAAGCCCTTCTCCACAATGACTGCCAGAAAACAGACGACAACAACTAACAAAAACCCACACCAAACACTAGATTAACAGAAAGAACAAAAGTAGGCCTACAAACAAACATGCCAACCCTCTCCTCCTCTGCAGAGAGAACAACACAGAATATATAGGTCTCTGGTCTTCCTCTGATTGGACCACAGGGCAAGGGGATGATTGGACACAGGTGGAGTCGATGATTAGTTGATTGATTGGACACAACGAGCACAATGACAAACACCTGGGGAAGACAGACGAGAACAGAGCAGAAACAGAGGAGGCTGTGACAGAGCCCTGTGGAGGCGGGGCCGGGAGCAGGACCAGAAGACGTGAATATGGGACGTGTGCTTGACATGTGGGTCAGTCTGATCAATCCCAAATGCTGCTCAGGATGTGTTAAAAAAAAGAGGGCAGAACATCGATAAATCAGAGAGAAAGTTATGGGATTCTCACTTGCTTCAAAACGATTTTAGTTCCTCGGACCCGGAAGGTTCCAGAATCTCTGGTGTGGATCTAATGATTCAATACGCTCTTGGGATTCCAGCTGCCTCTGGAATTCTTTCTCTTACCAAAGACATTGTTGAATAATCACCATTAGGCCCGTGATGCGCCTGTGGGTGTATTAGCGTTAGGTCAGCGAATCCCAGGACAGGGTTTCCCTGTCAGATAGAGTCCATATATACAGTAAGGTTATAGCTCATAAGTTTATAATAAAGATATTTTTTACCACTCCAAGTAGGACAGTGCAGGCAGGCACACGCCAGAACGCTTTCAAATAAAAGGCACTTCTGAGATAGTGCTTCCTGTTCTGTGACCCCGGGAGTCTTGACACAAAAGGAACAGATGACAGAAGCCGGCCTGGGGGCCATCTTTAGACGCTCCGCTTCCTTTGACAACCCTGGTGGCATGCCACCACCACACGCCATGAGGGCTACCTCCAATGCTAGCTCATAGGCCCATACAGTTCACACACACACACACACACGCGCACGCACGCACGCCATCCTACACGGCGTAGACATTCACTTCATACTGAGCTCATGTGCCTTGTCACGCACAGATTTGAGCAGCTGAATATTGCATAAGCCCCTGTGTATATCACCACCGCGCGAGCCCACCCCAAGAGGAGGAGGAGGAGGAAGAGCTCTATAATGCGTCATAAATATTCAGGGCACATATTAACAGTCTCAGGATGTATCGCCGCCATCAAAGCAGACAGTCCGTGCCTGCAGGAGGCCTCTCCGTCTGCAGGACTGTGTAGACCACAAGTAACGTGTTAGAGCTCCAGCAGACAGCACGCTGTCGTACCCGCGGAGAGTTTGTAGGTAGAACTTCAGCAGACAGAGCACGCTGTCGTACCCGTGGAGAGTTTGTAGGCCATGTCACAGCTGCCACAGAGCGGAGGGAAAACTGGCCTAGAATGAAACCAGGCTTGCAAACGGTGCGGCAAAACACGCTCTCGTTTTGAATCTCGTTTGAGGTCCAAAATGAACGAACGATCGAATAAATTCGATGAACGGGCGCGTTGATTGAGCGTTCTCCTCTGCGGGTGCGTCGGGAACGCCGTCGGGAAGTGGAAGGCCTCCCCTTTGTGCCCTTCAGCAGAGACAGGGTCA
>NC_140250.1:23752530-23756209 GCF_949987555.1 Borostomias antarcticus | reverse complement strand
GAATCCCAGCTCTGACTGTCCACATGTCGAAGTGTCCTTGAGCAAGACACTGAACCCTAAATTGCTCCCAATGAGCAGGTTAGCGCCTTGCATGGCAGCTGCCGCCATTGGTGTGTGAGTGTGTGTGAATGGGTGAATGAGAGGCCATTGTAAAGCGCTTTGAGTGCCGCTAAGGTGAAAAGCGCTATATAAGTGCAGTCAATTTACCCATTTACAGCATACAGCACGAGCGCTGGGATTTCAGGTGAGGATGACTGTCTTACTAGCTAGACGCAAGACTCAAGATCTCTTTACTGCCATGTGTACTAGGAATTTGACTAGGTTTTAAGGCATACGCTGTCGCTCAATAGGTCAGTACGCTGTTGTAGCTATAGGTCAAGATAACCTACAGGACATGGCACTATGGCGTTGTGAGTGAGCAAGCAGGTGAACATGGGAGCGGGACTGTGAAGTTTGTTTTAGAAAGAAGATGCACTCGTGAGTTCTGGCAAGTACTAGTACTTGACTTTTCCTACGTTAAAAGCAATTGTTAGTCGCTTTGGATAAAAGCGTCTGCTAAATGACTGTAATGTAATGTAATGTAATGTCATGAACGCTAGTGTGATTCCAGCGCCTGGTTGCGCTGGACGGTGTGTTTTCAGACGCTGTAGACAAACTGTCCCGGTCCCTGCGACTGGTGAGACATGGTGGACATTATACAGTGAACTGACACTGGCGATGAGGTATGGACTTGTGAAATAGCCATGATACCACACAGCTCGCGAGAAGGCTGAGTGTGTGTGTGTGTGTGTGTGTGTGTGTGTGTGTGTGTGTGTGTATGCATGCGTGTGTATGTGTGTGTATGCGTGTGTTGTGAGTAATGACAAAACGGCGGTACAGAAGAAGCAGCATGCACTTGCGAGATGGCCTTGTGTGTGTGTTGTGACAGAGGCACTGTGGAATAGACTAGTCAGATGGCTGAGTGTGTGTGTAGTGACAGAGGAAGGGCAGTGAGGAAATGTTTGCAGATAAGCAGCCAGTCAGGGAGCAGTTCTGGGTCTGTAGAGACGGCCCTGTCCATTCATCACAGCCCAAGGAGAGCGGCCAGCACAGCAACACTGGAGAGACAACGGCTATTGTTGCTGGTGCAGCTCCTAAAACAAAAGGGCCTTTAATTGTTTTGTGTGTGTGTGTGTGTGTGTGTGTGTGTGTGTGTGTGCGTGTACGTGCGGCATTGCGGCATGTCGTTATCAATCACTTCTGGGTGCAAGGCAGGGGGGGAGGAGGGGGTGAGGAGGGGGTGAGGCCACTGGTTAAAGCGCTGTTGCTGCGAAGCACCTATTGGCTCCATCAGTGTTTGAACAGGAACAACTATAAATCATCACTAATGACCCCGCCAGGACAGGAGGAGGAGGAGGAGGAGGAGGAGGAGGAGGAGGAGGAGGAGGAGGAGGAGGAGGAGAGGAGAGGAGGAAGAGAGGAGAAGGGGAGGAGAGGTGGAGGAGAGGAGAAGAGGAGGGGAGGAGGAGAGGAGGAGAGGAGGAGAGGAGGAGAGGAGAGGAGGAGGGGGGAGAAGGAGGAGAGGAGGAGAGGGGAGGAGAGGAGAAGAGGAGAGGAGGAGGGGGGAGAAGGAGGAGAGGAGGAGAAGGAGAGGAGAAGAGGAGGAGGAGGAGGAGGAGAGGAGTGCAGGAGGAGAAGAGGAGGAGGAGAGGAGGATAATGGAAAGAGAGGTGGAGGAGAAGACGAGGAGGGAGGAAGAGGAGGAGAGGAAACAGCAGCAGACGGCAGTCAGCCTGGTCCAGGCAGAGGCTCAGCCCCACTAGGCTAGAGTTCACACGAAAACATCAGGAAAGCAATCTGGAAAAGTCTTCATGGTTTGGACTGTTGTAAGGTGCGCCGCGGTATTCCCTAATAGTCCCAAATGATTTAGGGCGAAACAGAGCAGCGTTCCCAGGTGTGACGTCATGGAGCGAACCTGAGTCCACCTCAGTACTGTACCTCCGAGGGGAACTGGGGTAACGCTCCCCGCCCTCTGGAATGAAGGGAAACTCCCCGCCATCGTCCCGGCCGTGTTATCATGTCTGGCCACGGCCCAGAGGTCACAAGGTTCATGGGAGTTCCTGGGAGCCGGGACTCACGACGCGCAGCAGCCACACACACACACGCACACACACACACACACATACACACACACACACACACACACATACACATACACACACACACACAACCACACACACAAACACACACACACACACACAATGGTCGGTTAACCAGTCAACAGTCGCAGCAGCAGCTTGAAAAGGGATCAGGTCTAAAAGCTTTTAGAGCAAATCTCCATCTGACCATTAGGCCGCTTCTCTGCCAACACCATTAAGACTGTGAGAGGAGAGTCTTTTAATAGGGGCCGGGGGGGGGGGGGGGGGGAACAAAGCTTTTCCTCAATAAAAGCACAGTCTGGAATACGAGACACAGAGGTTGTTGCTGTCGACAGGAGACAGTTCCTCTCTGCCATCTCTCTCTCTCTCAATTCCATCACTGCCTCAGTGGTACTGGCTGTCTGGCTGGCTGGGGGGCTGGCTGTCTGTTTGGGAGGCTGTCTGCCTGTCTGCCTGTCTGTCTGTCTGGGAAGCTGTCTGTCTGTTTGGGAGGCTGTCTGTCTGTCTGTTTGGGAGGCTGTCTGTCGGTCGGTCGGTCGGTCGGTCGGTCGGTCGGTCTGCCTGTCTGTCTGTCTGTCTGTCTGTCTGTCTGTCTGTTTGGGAGGCTGTCTGTCGGTCGGTCGGTCGGTCGGTCGGTCGGTCTGTCTGTCTGTTTGGGAGACTGTCTGTCTGTCTGTCTGTCTGTCTGTCTGTCTGGCTGTCTGGCTGTCTGTCTGTTTGGGAGACTGTCTGTCTGTCTGGCTGTCTGTCTGTTTGGGAGACTGTCTGTCTGTCTGCCTGTCAGGCTGGTTAAGAATGAAGAGCAGACCGGTGTGTGGCTGGGCCTTAGTCACAGGTTCCACGCCCATGTGAAGAGCCAAGCAGCCAGACACCCAGGGTGCACTGCGTCTGATCTACCACACCGCACTGCACAGGCATGCCGGCCTTTCGCCCATCATTAGCCCCAAAAGAAAACAGATGGCGCGTCCACCCGCCCGCTGGGAGACTGAGCTAAGTAATGATACAAGAGTGGAATGGATACACACACACACACACACACATACAGGGGTGCTTAAAAGCACATGAATGCACACACACACACGCTCGCGCACACACAATCAAACACACACATACACACACACACACACACACACACACACACAGGGGTGCTTAAAAGCACATACATGCACACACACACACACACACAAACAAACACAAACTCTCTCTCTCTCACACACACACACACACACACACACACACACACACACAGGGGTGCTTAAAAGCACATACATGCACACACACACACAAACAAACACAAACTCTCTCTCACACACACACACACACACACACACACACACACAGGGGTGGGTAAAAAGCACGCACACACACACACACACACACACACACACACACACACACACACACACACACACACACACACACACACACACAGCTGCCTGGAGAGAGTAATTGTCCATTGCTCTTATACAGTATAGGCTGTGATGAATGTGAGAAGCCAGGGACAGATGAGGGGCGTGTGTTCAGGGAGAGATGAGGGGCGT
>NC_140250.1:23727530-23745030 GCF_949987555.1 Borostomias antarcticus | reverse complement strand
TCAACCCATAGCAGCGAGCACTCCCTCTCTCTCTCCCTCCCTCTCTCTCTCTCCCTCTCTGTCTTTCTCTCTTTATTTCTCTCACACTCTCTCATACACTTTATTTGTGTATGAGAGCAGCCCTCTCTTTTGGCTGCTCTTATCTCTTATATTACTACACACAATGCACAATGCAGCAAAGACTATTTATTTCTCCGCACTTGGCTAAGCTATTGTATACACTACCTAAGAGAGTGGACCCCCGGGTCAAGTCCAGTCAAGTGATCTCCACTCCTGCTGTTCCGCCCCCCCCCCCCCCCCCCCCCCCACTCCCTCCCGTCCCCCTGGCCTCAACTTGTCAGCTCAAGGGCGGAGTGGAGAAGGCGGGGTGGGGGGGAGAACCAGAGATGGGAGAGGAGACTGGAGCAATGGCACTAATGGCGGACATCTTCTTTCCTTGTCGTCAGTCAGGGCCTGCCAGCCTCTCCGCTGGCTTCCCACTACGAAGGGCCTCTGGTCTTACATCCAGTCTGCAGAGCTGTTCTAAAAGGCATCTTTCCTTTCTCGAGATTTACTATTCCATCACGATCTGATTAGCAAACACAAATACACACACGCGCGCTCACTAACACATTTCACACGTGCGCACACACACACACACTACAATACCAGAGGGATGATGAAAGAAGCGGAGCCGTATTGCATCTACGGGACTTGAGCTGTTTTGACACATGGTCTGTGTTCTGTTCAGACTCCGCTGACTCACGCAAACCCCCTCTCTTCATCTCGCAGCATCGCGCTCCCCGCCTTCCCTGATTGGACCCTAGTGTAACTAAACCAATACGAATCTGCCTCTGGTGATGATCAGCAGGGCGAGACAGGTTTACAACCTGGCTGTGGACCTAGAGCGATGTGAAGAGCAGAAACAGGACACCGCCAGACACCATCTATTGACAATCTATGGCCAACCCTGTACAGAGAGGAGACAGGGTGCTGGTTACAGACAGGCAATAACAAATATGAAGGCGGGTTTGTTGGCCCTCAGTGGAGGAGTGACCTCGCGGTGACCGACACCACCACAGGTACCTACACATACCTGCTACGCGGTGTGGAGTAGCTCTGAAGGTAAACATAACACACAGAGTTTGTTACTGAGATCCCTCTTGTGGAGATAACTAAGGCCATTCTTTCCACTTTGTAAGCGGGGAAAAGGTTTTCACCAGGGCTGAGAATCGTGGGAGTCTGACTGTTGAAATGAATGTTCAAACGTTCTGTAATGAATCCTATAGATAGATATCATGTGGGACACTTGACGGCTTGCCCTACAAACACGTTGAACCCACGTCTGCCCGTGTGGCGAGGGAGAGATTAGTATGTGTGACAGGAGGGAGGGGGGAGGGGGTTAGCGAGCGAGCGAGCCAGCAATGTTATCCTTCTTCAGCCAAGCTAATGGGAAGAGCGAGAATCTGGTCTCTTATCTACGACACCTCTGTTAAAAACCTCACATGCGCACGCGCGCACACACACACACACACACACACCCACACAAATATGTCTCTTTCTCTCTCTCTCTCACACACACACACACACACACACAAAGAAACACACCCACACAGGCACACAAATGTCTCTTTCTCTCTCTCTCTCTCTCTCTCTCTCTCTCTCTCTTACACACACACACACACACGCACACACAAACAAACACACCCACACAGCCACAGATATTTGGCTCTTTCTCTCTCTCTCTCTCTCTCTCTCACACACAAACACACACCTTCATCTGCCTTTTAAGAGTAGAAGATCTTAAGAAGAGTGTGTCTAGCCGTCGGGGTCCGACAGAGTGACAGACCTGGCCTGTCAGCCAGTCCCAGTCCCAGTCCCAGTTACATAAACAATGGGAACATCCAAGAGGAAAATTAGCCATCAAAAGGTCCAACCCCTGTACTTCACCAAAGCATTGTCCACCATCTTTGGGGAACGCAGGATTTAAATGGGGTTTTAAATGGCTACTTTGAAATCTAGACCCCAGACAATGACCAATGCTAGTCATACCAATGAAACTCGTTTCTCCCGCTGGAAAATATCACATCACGGAATGATCACTCACATTAGCTCGATCCTCTTTGAAAACACATTAATTAACCACAACAGTCAGTTGAGAATAAATTAATGGAGGACTGTCTTCTGAGCAAACCCATTTCTGTTTTGGCAGAAGAATTTCAAAATGCACGCCCTATGAAAAGATTCAGATATTGAACCCACCACTTCGCTTTCAACTGCCAGATCCTACTGGGACAAATCTTCAATAGGAGAGACCCTCCCCACATCTGTCAACCCAGATGAGGGGTCCCAGCCTCCCCTCAGTCTGTCTACATTGTCTCCCACAAAGAGAAATTGCAAATTGCATTTCCTGCTAGCTTCTCCATGGTCTTCAACACAAATTAGATCTGCCTGATCTGCAGCCAAGACTCAGCCAAGACTTCGCCACAGGGTCCAGCTCCCTCAGAGTGGTGGCAGAACACACGCACACACACTCTGACGCACGCACACACACACACTCTCACAAGCACTCTCTCTCACCCAAACACACACTCACTCTCAGAAACACACACTCTCTCGCATACACACGCACACATACTTTCTGTCACACACACTCTCTCTCTCTCACACACACACACACACACACACACACACACACACACACACACACACACACACACACACACACACACACACACACACACACAAACGCAGTGGCCACTGTATGAATTTGAAAGCTGGCGATCCCTGAGGCTGCTGCTGTTTCTTCTACCAGTGATGGGAGATCCTCCTTTGATGTGTAGCCATCCACATGGACATGTGTGCCTTTGTGTTTGCGCATGTGTTTGCGCATGTGTTTGCGCGTGTGTGTGTGTGTGTGTGTGTGTGTGTGTGTGTGTGTGTGTGTGTGTGTGTAAGCCTACATTAGAGTTGGATCTAAACTAAAAGGAGAGATGAGACAGTGTGATGAGTGGCAGGGAGGAAGGCCCCAGCTACATAGTGATAGTGGGAACACTATCACCACCTCATCCTCAGGCTGGCCAATCAGGTTAACACTATCACCACCTCCTCCTCAGGCTGGCCAATCAGGTGAACACTATCACCACCTCCTCCTCAGGCTGGTCAATCAAGTTAACACTATCACCACCTCATCCTCAGGCTGGCCAATCAGGTAACACTATGACCACCTCCTCCTCAGGCTGGCCAATCAGGTTAACACTATGACCACCTCCTCCTCAGGCTGGCCAATCAGGTTAACACTATGACCACCTCCTCCTCAGGCTGGCCAATCAGGTGAACACTATCACCACCTCCTCCTCAGGCTGGCCAATCAGGTTAACACTATCATCACCACCTCCTCCTCAGGCTGGCCAATCAGGTTAACACTATGACCACCTCCTCCTCAGGCTGGCCAATCAGGTGAACACTATCACCACCTCATCCTCAGGCTGGCCAATCAGGTGAACACTATCACCACCTCCTCCTCAGGCTGGCCAATCAGGTGAACACTATCACCACCTCCTCCTAGGGCTGGCCAATCAGGTTAACACTATCACCACCTCCTCCTCAGGCTGGCAAATCAGGCTCCGCCATGCATCTAATAGCCACACCCACAATGGCATGTCACATCAGCGACTGAGGAGAAAGTATAATCAGAGGAGTATCGAAAAATGTTGCCCGTGCTTGCAAGTGCTTCACATGAAGAAATAACAGAACTCTCTCTCTCATATATAACAGCAGCTGTGTATTGTATACATTCAGTCCGGTTAATTCTCACAGACAGCTCAGTGTGTACTGTGTTAGAGTGAAGGTATGGTATGTGGCAGAGTGCAGGACCCAGCTGTGTGAGAGTCTCACTATAAAACCAGAGAGAGAGAGAGCTGGGAGAGAGAGAGGAGATAGAGAGAGAGAGGTGGAGAGAGAGAGAGAGAGAGAGAGAGAGAGAGAGAGAGAGAGAGAGAGCATAGCCTTGGTCAGCTGAGTGTTCAGCCAGTCTCATTTTTCCCAGATCTGGATCGATAGCTATAAGCTCGCACAGCTGGGGTTTACACACAAGCACACACCCATACGCACACACACACACACACACACACACGCATACACACAGGCGTACACATACACACAAACAGAAATCAGGTCTGTTATTTATGGCTTGATTATGTATTAACACAGTGAAACCAAAATGTAATGTAACACCCCACATTCAAATGCCACACCAATTAGCTAGTCTCTGAGCTGAGGTCACTTGCTGTTTGTTAGGTACCGTACCGTAGCATGGCTGTGTTTGTGTTTATCACATGGATATGAGAAGGCTAATCTTATTACTGAAACTGACAAGATCTTCAGAATCATTCTGTAATATGATGCATGTGGAACACTATGACTGATAAGAGCACTGCATTCAATATTTCCCAATTGATTCAGCACACTTTCCATTTCTCTCTCTCTCTCTCTACATTTGCATTTCTGTCAGTTATCAGTACTCTTTCCTCTCTTCTCTGCTGCTTGTTTTGTTTGGTGGACCTGGTTTGGTTTAGGCAGGCTTTCAGTTTGTAGCTCTTTCCTCCCTGAGCATGTGTGCCGAGTTTTCAAAGACAACAACAGAGGCCCATGGGGAATCTGTCTGTTGACGCTCGATGTCGTCTCCTTAATCCTGAATCTTCTCTGGTCCAAGCAGGAGCACACTTCCTTGTAAGGAGGTCATGGCCAGTAGTGTAGTCGAGGGTATAGAGAGGTGTTGCACAGTATAGCCACTTCTTTATCAACACACACACAGTATAGCCACTTCTTTATCAACAGACACACAGTATAGCCACTTCTTTATCAACAGACACACAGTATAGCCACTTCTTTATCAACAGACACAGTATACGCATTACTTTATCAACAGACACAAAGTATACGCACCTCTTTATCAACAGACACACGGTATACTCACTTCTTATCCACCACTGATGTAGACACGTGACAATTTCTGAATATTTGCTCTTATACTATACCCACTTCTTCAGTCACCACTACACATTGATGTAACATCACTCCCAAGCTAATGTCCTGCAGTCAAGGCCAGTGTGTTCACTGCTGTTTCTTATGAAAATGAGGCCCTCTCAGTTCAGCTTTCAGCCTCACATCATATCCTCCTTCTCTGAGAAAAAACATCTGGCTTTGACTAAATAGTCATTTGACTAATAGATAGGCGACTCTAAGTCAATGTGAATGTGTAGCCTATTGTAAAGAACAAGCTCTCTTGCTGCAGAGGAAAAAACCCTTGGCATGCATTAAACAAATTAACTTTTGAGATACATTAATTGAAGTGTCACATTCTGGACGGGGAGTGACATTTCGAAGACAGCAAATCAGCGACCCAGCCCCTCCCCCTCCCCGTCTCTCCTCCGCTGCTCTCTCCATGGTGCTGAAGCGGTTGCCCAGGTGACGTGTTATCAAGGGCATCCGCCAGTAAGCTGTAATTCTGCTCTTGACTCTCACCGCATAGTAGCCTAGCCTAGTGCTGGGTCTACTCAGCCCGCCTCCCAGTCACAAGCCTCTCTCTGTGGTGAACAGTGGTCCTCTACTATTCACTTATGGGCGACCCACAGACTTGCGTAATGGACTCGGTAGAGAGAGGCTGATCTTGACAACAAGAAGTTGTCAGTCGGTCGGCTATCTCTCGATTGTAGTCGATGCATGGTTCCCTTTTTTCATAATCAATAGCCTAATTGCTAGGCTACATTTTCCCAGGCTAATAGATAACAGCCTAAACTGTTGAACCATTAGTGCGGATCGAGCCCTTTGCTTGACTTTAGCTGTGCATGAGAAGTCTGCGTTCTACCAATGAGATAGCCTAGGACATAAAGAGAATGTTTTATATATATCTATAATGTTCTATATTTTCTCAGGCTACACCAGTAATGCGTGCGATTAAGTTAAAAACGCGGTTGGCTATGCAGAGTCGATTTGTAATAATCAACATGTCGAGATATGCAGGCATGCCGTCGAGCCATATGGTCGTCCTTCCATAATAGCGTATAATTAAACATATCACAAACAGCTAACAAAACAGCCTACCGGTGATGAAGCGGTCGTAGACGTGTCTTGTACACTGGGCAATGTATAGGCTATTAAAGACGGAACCTACTATGCTGACATAGGCTACGCATAGGAAAAAGGAAATAAGAGGAATGTCCTGTGAATTGAGCTCTTACCGTCGGGAAGACGAAGTTCCTAGAACCCAGGATCAGATCGGTAGAACCCAGGATCAGATCGGTAGAACCCAGGATCAGATCGGAGGCACGGCGGTATTCCTTTTGACGGAGACTAGACCTTTAAAAGACGGAGATGCGGCGTCGGCTCTCTGCGCCCTCTCCTCCCGCAAGCTCTGGCGCATCGGAGGAACGAGCCGCCGTTTCCTTGTGCCTGCCTCCGGTATGACCGTGCCTCCGGTATGACCGTGCCTCCGGTATGACCGTGATCGTGCACGGATCGCCGTGCACGAATCGACAGGCGGGCGGACTGCCTCTGAAACGAGCAAGGACGTCTCCTCAGGTGCGGGAGCAGGACGCACACAAAAACGCTACCACGCAAGGAGAGGATGTGGTTGCTCCAGGCTGCTGCAAAAAAGACAGCCAACGGCTATGATGTCTAATGATAATTTAATTGATCTTGATATTAAACTACATCTGATCCGTTATAGTAGCGCGTTCAGCCTCATCGGGTTATAGAGCAGGAATCTCGCCTCATGGGGGGTCGATTTTTCCTCAGACTGGCAGAAGGGGTGATTGGTGCCTCTCCCACCACAGGTCAATAGCAGTGAAATAGTCTGCATTCGTTTCCCTATGAGTAGCCCTAACGGTCTGTTTTCAGCACAAACATTTGAATTTGCCAAAAACTGCCACAATCTTGAATTAGGCTCCCAGATTCAACACCACAAATAAATCAAAGATATGCCACATGATGCGTGATCTTCAAACTGAATCTTTCCTTCCTTTAACTTAAATTGCATGAAGCATTTAACATGATAAGGACTATAGGCCTAGGTTACAGTAGCCTAGCCTACTCCAGAGATGACTGTCATTGTCACCGAGCAGCATCTTGGAAAGATACCTCCACAGCCGCCTTCTACTAGGGTAACCTTGACGATACTGATGCCTCTGTCACGAGGCGGGTCTCTGGAGACCAGGGGGAGAGATAGGCTACACAACACAACACAACACAACACAACACCAGCAGGCCTGTAGACCAGGGGGAGAGATAGGCTACACAACACAACACAACACAACACCAGCAGGCCTGTAGACCGGGGGGAGGTAGAGGGTCGCTATCGAAACTGCACCTGCAGGAGCTGGAGCCTACGATAAAACACTGATAGTCATGACAGTGAAGACATCTTAATGTCAAATCCACACCTACTATTTCCCAGATGTTCAAGCAAGCCAATGAAATAGCAAAGCCACAGAGGCATGGCAGATTTTTAATTGTGACAGAGGTTATAAATTATACAACTGAATCAATTACAGTCCCCCAGCAAGATATTTAAAAGCATTATCTGGTCGTTTTGCGCCCTCTAATGGTAATATTCAGAACTGTTTTGACATTTATGGAACTGCATGTTCTCTGGTCTGCAGCCAATAAATAGGCTACAGATTCAGAGAACGTGTCAGTGATAAAACAACAAATCTACTACCAATTTCTCATAGACAATCTATGTTTCGTGATGTATTGTAAATTGATTGATTGTTGAATCAGGATGTCACGTCGTCACATATACAATGACAGATAGCCTCCATACATTACAGTCTTTTAGCAGATGCTTTCATCCAACATACAGCAGTAGCCAGTAACCAGAGCAATGGAATTTACGTCTAGCTTCATTTTATTTTAACTATCTAAGCCCATTTTGTTGTTTGTTTGCTTGTTTGTTATTTTGCTGTTTGTTTGCTTGCTTGCTTTGTGCGCAAAAATCAAATCATTTCCTCTAATGTGTGGTGCTGGCAATGGTGTCTTAAATCACTGGAGTTAAATCGTCTGTGACAGAAGATAGTTCCGCTGAGCAGAGAGAAAGAGAGAGAGAAAGAGAGAGAGAGAAAGAGAGAGAGAGAGAGGCAGCAAGGCCTATATCCTCCCAACCATGATGGTTCTCAATTTCATGCTAGAACAGTAATCTTTCTCTTGCTGTCCCTTCAGAGGAGCTCTGGGGCTGAGGCTGGGGGAAGGGAGGACAGGGACGGGGTGCACAGGGCTGGGGGAGGCTGCTTCTACCATCCAGTGTGTGATGAGAGGCTGGAGTTGAGGGGATGAGAGGCTGGGAGGGGGGGGGGGGGGTCATGTAATGTCCGGCTGCTGGGTCAATCCAGCTAGCTTCACAAGATAACTGCTCTGTGGGAAATTATGCTGTCAGCCGGTTACATCCATCTCTCTCTCTTTCTCTCTCTCTCAGACACTCTCTCTCTCAGACACACACACACACACACACACACACACACACACACACACACACACACACACACACACACAGGCTACCTGAGCTGGGGCCCTGATAACGGTAGCCCCCGCAGTCATCAATCAGCTATAAGCTATACTCAACACAGAGATCCATGGTTGGAACAGTGAATGAATCAACAGGCCGATAGGCCCCCTTAGGCTCCCCCAAAGGCACCCAGAACGTGAAGCAGGGCTTTACACAATTGCCTGCTGGCCACTGCTCTGCAAACAAAATGTTTTTGAGGTGAACACAGGGTTTGACGTGCACAAACAAGCCAGGGGAAACCCAAAAATATTTCACAAAATAGCATATTGTCCTTGATTAGTGGGATGAGGAACTGGGCTAGAATCATAGCCTCACCTGACAGGTTGGAGGTCTGTCACGACATCATAACTCACCTACTGTCATAACAGGATGTAGATAGGTCATTCAGTCCTTCTCATGACCCTGTTTCAACAATGTGGGACGCACTCTCTTCTCATTCTCTCGTTCCTTGTGACAGTCTGTGGTGTGACATTGATGCAGAAAAGCATTTGTTACTCCATACGATTGTTAAATTATGTAAAGTCAGTGATATTTCAGAGAGAATGAGGAAGGAAGTATAGCCTATGCAAGGTATGGAGGCTCCCTGGGGTTTCCATTGATGGGCGGAGTCGGCGGAGAGGCTGCGTTGGGCTTTCTTGCGTCTGTGGTCAGAATGCAGGAAGTTCAATCTGAGGGTTTATAACATAGCCTACTAATGTTCACAGTATCATAAAGACACACTGCATCGCTAGCGCATTCACAATTGTGAAGTAGACAATGTGGTGAACTCAGTCTGCATAGGGTCTTGTGTTATTTCCTGTACTAGGCTACAATGTCTGACGTGCTTGTCATTGACTTTATTTACGCCAAGTGTGCAAAATGTAGTGAGTGCTTCGAGAAACAAGTAAATAGCGCTTTAACTGCCATATATGCAGACAGGGACGTTTTCCTTTTGTTAGGAGAACACCGTGAGCGAGCCAACGGTCTAAACGCCGCCAAGACGTCGAAGCTGCTGGAGACGTTTTCAAATGGTAAAAGACGGGTTCATTTCTTGAACTATGGAACTGTCGCCGAGTGCCTCTACCGTTTCAAACTCGCCGTGGACGACTTGGACTTGAACTCGATCAAGGTGATCACCTCTGCGCACGGTAGAGCGGTGTTGCAATCATACCAGCAGCAACTTTTCACGGCGTTATACACGTTTGAGTACGTGGTCGCCCTGGACGACCACCTGTGCGCTCACGCGCCCACAGACTCGCTCCCAGCTGTCACTGATGAGGTCTCGAGCTTCCTGCAGCAGCTACCTGCCGTGAGGGGCGACGTCACTATCTTGAGGTCCACTCTCATCTCAGGTGAGTTTGGTTTAGCCTAGTGTAGGCTACATTTTGTCTGTTTTGTACATTGTTATGCATTGTATGAAACCATTGCTACTGGTAGGCTAATACAAACTGGTCTGGATTGTCAGATTGAGAACACACCTCTCTCTCTCTCTCTCTCTCTCTCTCTCTCTCTCTCCCTCCCTCTCTCTCTCTCTCCCTCCCTCCCTCCCTCTCTCTCTCTCTCTCTCTCTCTCTCTCTCTCTCTCTCTCCCCCCCGCAGACTATTTCTCTCACGGTTTCAGCACCCGTACAGGTGGTATCTCCACCATCGAGACGCTCTCCTCTCTGAACTTATTCAGCAGCTCCAGGAGACGGGACCCCCGGGGCGTAGTTGATGAGAACATCCGCAGGCTGGCCGTCACGGCGGGGTTCTTCCCAAGGCACTTCCACCTGGCCAAAGTTGGTTTGTTAGTTTATAGATCCCCATTGGCTACTGTATTTTAACACTGCATTATGCTGCTCATTACGGTAGACCTATTGATATTTTATCACATAATAAGAGAGACATAATAATAGAGATATTACATTGTAGCCTATTAGCATCATCATTTTCTGGACGAAATATATCAGAACATATGTTGTTATAATAATAATAATAATAATAATAATAATAATGGATTTCATTCATATAGCGCACTTTAAAATATAATGAAATCGCATTGTGCTTCACAGAAAGGGTGAACAAAAATCTAAATAGCCTAACCTATAACATTACAACTGATAAATTAACAGAACAAAACAAGCAATTAAGAACCAAATTAGTAAATTAGATAAAATGTTACAAGGCCCAAGTTTAAAAAGCAAAAACATCAGAGAGCTAGGTTTAAAAACATAAGAACCAGAACCAGGACCGTAGGGAAAGGCAGAGAGAAACAGGATTTAAAAGCAGCACTGGTTTGGTTGGGTTGCTGAGGCTGGAAAGCCGTGTGTGATGGCTGATGTTGTTGTGATGTTCCTGGCAGGTGAACCATGGGAGTGACGTGTGGGTGATGGGGAAGGAGGAGCCAGAGAGCTACGACGGCATTGTGACCAATCAGAGTGGCGTTGTCATAGCGGCCCCGGGGGCCGACTGCATGCCCATCCTCTTCACTGACCCAGTGTCAAAGGTCATCGGGGCAGCCCATGCAGGTGGGTAAATGGGGAGCATCGACAGCACAGAACTGTGGGTAATCTAGGAATGCATTTTTCAATGGAATCTGGAAACCCCAGTAGGAAACATATCCCATCTTTGTCTGTGTAGAGGGTTCAAACAGTCAGCAAGCATTAGGCTTTGGTTCAATGTTTTACCAAGGGTATTCTCACTCAACTAGTGATCCCAAGGTGCTTGGTTCATCCAAAACTACTTTTTTTTCATCTCAGGCTGGAAGGGGACACTGATGGGCATTGCTATGGCGACAGTGAACGCCATGGTGAAGGAGTTCGGCTGTAGGGTGCACAACATCTCCGTGGTGATCGGGCCGTCGGTGGGGGCATGCTGTTTCACCTGGAAGAGAGAGCAGGCCATGCAGTTCCACAACATCCACCCGGGCTGTGTGCCTGACCTGGACGCAGACAGACCTCACATCAACATACGATTGGCTGCCAGGTAAATCAAACAAAATACAATTGGCTGCCAGGTAAATCAAAATAAAATGCCATTGGCTACCAGGTTAAGTGCTCAACATACAGTACAATTGGCTATTAGGTTCATGACATTTTAACATACATACTACTAGGTCCATGACATATAAATTACATATTAGCAAAGCCATTAAAATCTCAGATAAGATAGTACCTACCAATTAAACTATAGTGCACACACATTGTTACTCATTGTTACTACAGTACACATTCACTGTTACTCCGCCCCTGTACCGATCCCTTTGGTTGCACTGTCAAATCAAATCAAACTTTATTTGCATAGCGCATTTCATACACAGAGGCAACACAATGCGCTTTACAGAGAGCAACGGAGGGGGGTGGGGCTGGGGGGGGGGGGGGGGGGGGGGGC
Organism: Borostomias antarcticus; assembly: GCF_949987555.1. Classification (NCBI taxonomy): domain Eukaryota; kingdom Metazoa; phylum Chordata; class Actinopteri; order Stomiiformes; family Stomiidae; genus Borostomias; species Borostomias antarcticus. The sequence continues at coordinate 23,733,140 of NC_140250.1, read as the reverse complement.
ATAGGTATTCCAGAAGGAAGCAAAAAAACAGTTTCACCCGGGGGCCAGAAAAGTGAGCTGTAAAAATTCTTCCCTGACCTCTCTCAACGAGACGATCGAGCAAGCTCCTGGAAAATGTTTGTCTACTGGCTAAGAACATATACAGAGCAGTAAACATGGGCTAAATACTTCATAAGAGAGACATGACTAACAGTAGAGTGCACAAATAGTTACAGAGAAGTTGTCTACATGATAGATCATTTAAGTGAATCACATAACAAAGCACAGTAAGTACTTCGCGAGTAGGGGAAACAGAAAGCAGAGAGCCAAAGGTAAAAAAGGGGTGGGGTTGGCTGGATAGGGACAGCTGACGACACAGAGTGGGAAGGAGCTAGTCACGAGGAGGCAGGGGGCCTTTCCAGGAGCCATAAGGTGGACCGTGGCCGAGGACGTGGGGGGGGGGGGGGGGGTTCTCTGGGACCTGGCCTGCAGGAGACAGGGGGTGTCCACAGGACCTGTTTAGAGTATAAGAGGGAGAGACACTAGGGAGGAAGACAGGGTTAGTGGCTGTATTTGTACTGGACATCCACAGCAGACACAGGGGTATCTATCGGACTCAGGGTGGTCTGCGGGTGACAGTGGGGCATCCACTGGACCTGGTTAGAAGGTAGGAGGGAGAGAGAGAGTCACTAGGGAGAGGGAAGGCAGAAAAGGGTTAGTAGCACGCTGAGCCATAAAAGCAACACAGATATTAAAACAGAACGTGCCAGTTGCAGGGCAACCAGCTGTATACACATCTAAATATACACACAGTGCATAACAGGATATACACCAATGTATACAGAGGATTCACAAGCAGGCTGGAGGCTGCCTTTCTGTGTCTCTAGGTCCTGGCTAGTGATTGTAGGCTAGACTGAAAAGGTACATCTTGAGATCTCGCTTAAAGATTTTCATCAACAGGTTCTTATACAGTATGTAGAGATTACTGAAAATTATTACTCTGAGCCATGCAACAAAACAACAACCAAAGGTCACCTCTGCTGTGGAGCTCTGGGGTCAAACTATGATCAGGGTCTTTGAGTTGAGCTTAGCTGGAGGGTCGGCCAATCGATTTACAATGAGAACTCTGACCAGCCAGGCCGTTCTCCCACCGATCCATCACCATAGCAACAGTATCCCGGCAGTCACTTGTTTGATTGGATACATGGAGGTTGTGACCTTTGACCAGCCAGTGATTGGATTCTGGTCGCTGTCATCGGGCGTTAATGCCAGAGCTCTGTCATTATCACTCCGACCAGGTCATGGATTGTCTGTTGACCCCCGACCCCCCCCCCCCCCCACCCCCCTATACATTAGGCAGCAGGCAATGTGTGATGATGTCACATATTTCACCCCAGAAGTATGGTGGCCTTTGGGAGCAATAATGACTCATAGGAAAATCCCCAAACATCTCAACCTTACATAACATTTCATGTAATTCCAGCTGCTCCTTTATTTTAGAAATATTACTGCTTTCATACCAACTATAACTGTATTTATAGGTCTGTAGCCTAGGTGGTATTGTACAGTATCACTGATAAGTGTATTTATAGATCTGTAGGTGGTATTGTACCACTGATAAGTGTATTTATAGATCTGTAGGTGGTATTGTATCACTGATAAGTGTATTTATAGATCTGTAGGTGGTATATTTATAGATCTGTAGGTGGTATTGTATCTGTGGTTTTGTATTTGTGAGTGAGTGAGGTCGCCTGTCCTCTCCCATGTCTCTAACATATCCTGTCCTCCATCCCAGAATACTCCTCCAGAGGGGCGGAGTCCTCCCAGAGCATATCCATGATGACACGGTGACGGACAGGCCGTGTGTGACGCCCTGCACCTCGTGCCACCCCGAGTCCTTCTTCTCCCATGTCAGAGACGGGCTCAACTTCGGCACCCAGATAGGCTTCCTCTGGATCAAGGAGACAGATGGACAGACAGACGGGCAGAGAGAGAGAGACTGATGGACAAACAGAGGGAGGGAGAGACAGACAGACTGAAATATACACAGACGGACGGACGGACGGACGGACGGACAGACAGACAGACAGACAGACTGACTAAAATTGACAGACAGATAGAGACAGATGGACACAAAGTCGATTTATGAATGAATGAATAGTGATTATGAATGAATGAATGAATGAATGAATGAATGAATGAATGAATGAATGAATGACATACGTACAATTACATCTTAAACGGTCAGATTAATGTTAATCTTGATGGTTTTGCTGTTAATGTTATTTGATCAATACATTATTGGGAATGGAAAATGAACCAACAACCCAGAATCATAGAAATATGAAAAGCAAAACACCTTCCTTAATAGTTGGTATCTTTCGTAAAATTTTTCTGTTCTATGTCATAATGCTCCATTAAATTCTATGTGAAACAATATTTAACCGCATTGTGTAAGTTCCAGCTGAGCAAATTTTATTTAACACGCCTAATGAGGACCAACAGCTGTGCTTAATCTGTGTTTAATAACCTCGCAGACAGACGCGAGACAGAGCTGGGTAGGGAAAGCATAGCACTACTGTGTCGGTTGTGCAGTAGCATGCAGTGGACACTAGGTGGCAGTGTTGACTGTGCAGTCTGAATAGATTCGTTTTGCTTTGGAAAAACGAACGCTGGGGGCTATCGACGCTCACACGCTCCCATACATTTCATGTGTGCCGACATTTGATCAGCTACCGCTGGGTCTCCCAAGGACCAAGGTCATGATGTTTGGTCTTTGCTAATTGCTAGGTTGTAACCCCAGCACTGGAGAAGCAGTGTTTCATGGCAGGTCTGTTTGTGAGCAGCAGGGGCTTTTGATGGTCATGTGAGTGATAAGATGATTTGACATGTCATCAGTGGGACATAGAGACTACATGTACTGTAGGGATGCAAGACATCAGCCCTGGCTCTACTCTGGTTCTCACTCACATGCGCGCACGCGCACACACACACACACACACACACACACAGTACTCAAACACATATACATTCACACACACATACTCTCTCTCTCTCTCTCTCTCTCTCTCTCTCTCTCTCTCACACACACACACACAAGAAAGGAACAGAGTTTCTGGGTCTCACACACACCAGGGTAGAGCAGACAGGAAACTGATAACTCTATAATAAATGTCAGTTCTAATGTGTGTTTCCTGGCACCATTCGGCCTGGCCTGCTCAGTGCACTGTGCTATAGGTTAGGGTGTCTGTCTTTCTGTGTGTGTTCAGTTCAGTTGACCTTATTAGTACCCGTAGGTAGATTTGGTTTGCAGTAGAGTCCTCCATACAACAATACAGACAGTTGACAAACATAATAGAAACATGACCATGAAGGCGAGAGATGCCTCGTGTTCTCTGGGCAGCTGTCAGGCGGACAGAAGAGGAGCTTTATGGTCCAGAAGGACATCTTTAACGACATCTAAAAGGCTGTGTGCCGGGAATACGTTTCCTGAGTGTGTCGTGACTAGAATGATGTATATGTTTAGACCTCATCTATGTCAGTGTTTCCATGTGTATGTGTTTCTGTGTGTGTGTGTGTTTATGTGTGTGTGTGTGTGTGTGTGTGTGTGAGAGAGAGAGAGAGAGAGAGAGAGAGAGAGGGAGAGAGCACAAAAGGATCCTAAGAGGATCTACTACAGTACAATAATACATAAATATGCAACACATGCAAATACACAATCACAACAACAAAATAATAATGATAATAATCTCCAATTGTGCAAAAGCAACTGTCTGGGAATGAGAGGTGAACCCGCCTATCTGTTGTTAATTGTCTCTGCTAGGCGAGGCGGAGAGGTGCATGCTGGGGAAAAGGCCCAGAGTGGATTAGATTCAGGCAGTTCTGTGGAATTAGGTGTTCACGCTCTAATGATCCTCATACAGTATTACCACCCATCATCACGTCAGCCATGCCCATTCCAGGAATGGCACAGTGTGTGTCTGTGTGTGTGTGTGTGTGTGTGTGTGTGTGTATCGTACCACCCCAGATCAGGGTTTAGCACCTGTGGTGTAACATGAGTCCATCTCTTTAATGATTCATCCCACCCCTCTGTAATTACTGACTTCACGACAGTAACACACATTAGATTGTCCGTCTTGGTCATGGTGACAGGGACGGTCCCCTACCGGAACACATGGCTTCAGCGAGGAGCAACCGCTCTGAAAACTGTACTTCTGATGGAGCTACTGTACTGTATACACCAGCAATGCTGTTGAATCTTTAATGAAGGCTTCCTGGACCTCATATCCTGGAGGGTTTTAGCAGAGGAAGGCGTTCTGTTCAGAGCTCTGGGTAACCGCGCTCCCCACCATGGGACCCCGCGGAACCGCTGTTATTTGGGTTATGTTACTCACAGGCCTGAGGGCGTCCCTGGAAAAGCTCTATAAAGTTCCGTGGAATATTTTTAATGTCTGGTTTTCACCCTGGTTTAATAATCGTGTGTGTGTGTGTGCATGTGTGCGTGTGCGTCTGTGTGTGTTGAATACAGTGGCCAACATACAAAATACATTTTTTTCCTCTCTTCAGACAGGTTAGGAGAGGATGAATGAGAGAGCGAGCAGATGTGATGGAGGGAGGAAGAGAGAAGGATTCCCTCTCCTCGTCTCTCCAGTGTCTAATGAAATTCAGACCCAACCGACAGTTACTGCCAATGCCGTTGACCTACAAAATGAAAACAAATGTCTGGGTAAAGTTGTGAGGTGTGATGTTGATTATCCGGTGACGTTGTTGTTTATGTAACGGATGTCTAGAGGGCCTCACGCTGGGGCTTGTGTCTGACCGAGCTGCTCGGCGTTAGCCGTAAACACAACTGATTAATCTAATTTGGGTTGTGAGAGCCATGCCTAGTGATTAGACCTAGTACTCTAGATTCAAGCATCAATGGAGAGCTCCCCACCTTCCTCCCCTGACACACACACACTCACACACACACACACACACACACGCACCTCTCCCTGCCAGCAGATGTTCTTTTTGGTCTGCAGACCATCACAAGACTTGGCTGTCGCACACCCGCACATACGCACACACACACACACACGAGACAAGAAGACAGGAGAGAGTGAAAGTGGAGGAGTGGAGAGTACTTAAGTGGAGAGGAGTGGAGGAGTACAGGACAATATCACAGAGCCAGAGACTTGACACTGATGGCAGGGAACTTCAGTGTGGTGTCATCAGCGCCAATAGGTGAATTTATCCCTCAGTCTGTCCATCCGCCGGTCAACGTCTGTCCGTCAAGTACTCCTTTTGCTCTTTCTCTCACTTTTACTCTCTCTCTTTCTCTCTCTCACTCTCTCTCATTCTCTGTGTCTAGTGGAGCCAGGAAGTCACAGAGGCCCTTGTGGTTGTGTGTGTGTGAGGCAGTTAGCATCTGATGTTGCATAACCTTAACCACATAGACTCTCATATACTGTCTACACTCCTCCTCTCCTCAGCCCCCTCCACCCCTCCTCCCCTTCTCCTCTCCTCCTCTCCTCTCCTCCTCTCCCCCCCCCTCATCCTCTCCTCCCTCCTCCCCTTCTAGACAAGCCCTCTGACCCAGGTCAAGGTAGCGGAGGTGGAGTGAGGTGAAAGGGACAGACCGCAAAGTGT
>NC_140250.1:23717530-23720030 GCF_949987555.1 Borostomias antarcticus | reverse complement strand
CACACAAACACACACACACACAGACACAACACACATGCATACACACACAAACACACACGCATACCCAAGTAAACAGTCACCCTTAACATCACCTCTGGAAGGCATTCCTGGCATGGTGACATAGAGGCACACATGAGGTCAGTCAGGTGATTGTACTGGTGGTCAGGCTATTATACTGCAAGTGTCTAAGCTAGAGGGCAGGAGAGATTCAGTCATTTTAGAAGGGCCTTGGTCCAGGCCTTGACTGGGGCTCGATACAAGAGGGCCTCTAAAACTAGGGGAAAGATATTAATCTTACTGGAGCTCTTATTACTGACTCTAAATGCTGCTACTGTCTATGACGCGTTAGACATATATCACAGGTTGGCAGCAGGGTTCGAAATTAACACCCGCCAGGCGTCAAATGCATGTACATTCTTCACTTGGCATGTATGTTTTGGAAGCCACCCGACACTTTGGTGGGTGATGTTTCTTGCAACAAAATATTAGCATTGATGGTTCACTGCTTCAGAAAACTAAATTCGGTCATACTTGGATCATTTCCCTTCACTTGATCTTTTTATAGAACGATGGCTCTTCTTTATAATGAGGAGTCAAATGTATTTGCTGTTTTGGCAAACAATATTATTTTATCCCTATAGATGTGGTATAGTAACCCCTTTATACAAACCACATAATACACACTGAACAATTAGCAGAGAGCTAAGGGTGATTGATGAATTGATTGGAGACAGCTGGTCTGCTCGTAACTTCATCACGTGTGCTAAATTCGACCAATGGTGGAACTTGATCACTTCATGACATCACTCATTCAATCTCCCATCTGGAGAGTGACGAGTCTGCCTGCAGGTGACAGATCGACCAGCTGCTGTCCTGGTGCGGCCAAAACAACCTGGAGCTCAACGCTCTCAAGACAGTGGAGATGGCTGTTAATCTCTATCTGGCCGGAGGCTGCCTTATGTTAAATTCAGATAAAACTAAATGCATGGTGTTCTCTAGATCTCACAGCTCATCAAAACGTTACTATCCACTCTCTCTAGGGCACGCAGATTGAAACTGTAGACGCCTATAAAGGTCTGGGCATTTGGCTTGACAGCATTCTATCCTTCTGAACTCATGTTGATCACCTCATCAAAAAGTTGAGGGGTCAGATTGGTTTCATTTGCACTGTCATCAGTGTGCAGCAATTGACCAAAGCAAATTCCTAGTATGTGTAAAAAGCTTCCATGGCTTATAAAACTGATTCAGATTCAGTCAGTCAGCCAGTCAGTCAATCAGTCAGTCAGTCAGTCAGTCAGTCAGTCAGTCAGTCAGCCAGTCAATCAGTCAGTCAATCAGTCAGTCAGCCAGTCAGTCAGTCAGCCAGTCAGTCAGTCAGTCAATCAGTCAGTCAGTCAGTCAGGTTTGTAGGGTGCTGGGTGTCTTTGGCAGGTTACTGTCTGTCACCATTGGGGTTCAGGCTCAATTGATATTGTGCTGCCAGCACAGCCTGAGACTGCAGCTGTGCAGCTCTGCTGGCAAGATGATTGTTTATCACAACGAGGTGTTGTTGCTATGTGTATGTGTGTGTGTGTGTGTGTGTGTGTGTGTGTGTGTGTGTGTGAATCACTAGAAGGTGTCAGAGAGTGACAGAGCCCGTCTGGTATGAGCCTTGCTGTGAAGCCTCTACCCAAACAGGCGGATGATGTCATCAAGATGAGCCACATGCAGCGTCTCCGGGAAAAGCTCTTTTTTTCTCACCCCCGTCTCTTGTTGGCTTTGGCTCTCTCTTGAAACAGCAGGTGAAAATAGCACCATTTTCCAGGAAGTTTAAGACGGTCTTTGTGTTGTTTCTCAAAACACATCAGTCACATTTTGATATGACCATAGCAGAAGCCCAGCGGGGTGACTGTGTGTGTGTGTGTGTGTGTGTGTGTGTGTGTGTGTGTGTGTGTGTGTGTGTGTGTGTGTGTGTGTGTGTGTGTGCGCACGTTTGTGTGCACGTGTGCATGCGTGTGTGTGAGTTTGCATGCGCATACATGCACACCATAGTCTACTTGCTTGCATGAGTGTGTCTCTGTGTACTAAGCCCTTCCAAGAGAGATAGTTCCAGTCTGTTTTGTGGGCCTATTTTACTCGAAATAAGATTATGCAAGGTTATCAGTGTCTGTGAACAGCTGTCCAGAGAACCCTGTCATGCTATCTACAACCCAGGGGTCACCAAAGGACAGCCTTGTGCGCTGGGTCTACTCGGGGTCATGTCCTCCATATAGAGGAGGACAGCTTGGCGATCAATGACAGAAAAACTAAGTACCATCAGTCTCTTACTGCTTAAAGGGATAGTCCAACCTGCAGCATATTGAATTTTCTACTTACCCAAAGTCATGTAGACTCATCCAAAAACATTTTGAGTCCATCTGTCCAAAAAAGGAGGTTGTTTGTTTTTGACCGGTTAGCAATGCTAATGTAATTTAATAGGGCCATTAGCTTGTGCAAAGGCATGGAAATGATCCCCTTAAAC
>NC_140250.1:23707530-23710030 GCF_949987555.1 Borostomias antarcticus | reverse complement strand
CTTCTTTCATGGCGTTGAGTCAAACAATCACTTGCAACCTGGAAGTCCCAGCCCTCCACACTTGGGCGTTCATGTCTCAGAACCACTCCCAAATCCTGTTCTAACCCCAGCTAAGCCCCAGCCCCTGACCCCGCCCCTGACCCTGACCCCGCCCGCCCCAGCCCCTGACCCCGCCCCTGACCCCACCCCAGCCCCTGACCCCGCCCCAGCCCCTGACCAAATCCAACCAAGCATCAATCCCCTGTCGATAAAGAAACCCTTGAGTAGAGAGGCTTTGATAGATGTCCTCTAATATGGTTCCTAGAATTTCTTTATAGAAAGTTCCTAGAATGTACATTCCTAGAACGGGCCCAGGATTCTAGGAGAGGACAGGCTGACAATTGCCAGGCTGCTCTCAGAAGATGTGGGACTGGAGGGAGCGTGGGAGGGAGGAACAGAGGGGGTAAGTGCGGGGGGTTCCAGGGCGCTGGGGGTCTGACGAAAGCGCTTGTCCCAGTTTCCCCCTCTGACCTAAATATTGAGCTTCTCCTGATTCTCTGGATCCCAGCTGTGTATGTGTGTGTGTGTGTGTGTGTGTGCGTGTGTGCGTGTGTGTGTGTGCGTGTGTGTGTGCGTGCATGTGTCTGTATGCGTGAAAGAGACGGTAGATTCCTGCTAAGCTTAGCCAAGCTGAAGAGTAAATCGTGCTTCCAAATAAGACACTTTTACTTAGTACTAAAAGCAGGACGGTTGATTGATGTGGGCGTTCCCTTTCTGAAAACAAATAATTAATAATAACATCAATTGAAACCCGTCCCCGCGATGTAGCTGGGTCTGAAGTGAAGGGCCATACTTCAAAAGCTGCAGTGGGAGTAAAGCTGCAGCTCAATAGCCTCTGGTACAACTGACCCCGGTAGACACGATTCTTCACGTACCCCTCCCTCCTCCTCCCTCCCTCCTCCTCTGTCCCTCCCTCCCTCCCTCCTTCCCTCTCTCTTCCTCTCTTCTGTTATCCCACCGACTCTGTGGGATCAGGTGGGATTGACACTCATCCGCCTCACCTTGTGGAGGACAAGCGAGACACAGTGAAACAACAACAGCTGGGTGAATGGGCTTGTGGGTTGTAACAGGAAGGTCTTCTATGGGAGTATTACTGTATAAGATCAAAGGTTTCCTCTGGTCACTTCACAAAAACAAAGAGTTAAAAATACTGAGCATGTAGAAGTACAGGATTCAGTTGATCAATGATATTATAATTACGATATGAAAAATAAGTTGTACAGGCCTGCTATTGGGGCTATTCTGGTCCTCTCTAACAGGACGTCACAGGGGTAGAAACAGATCAAGCTGACCATCACCATTCTATAGACCTGAGTCAGCATCTGTGTCATGTGCAGAGAGAGGAAGAGACAGAGAAAAGGACAGAGACAGAAGCAGAGGCAGGGACAGGGACAGAGGTAGAGACAAAGACAAAGACAAGGACAGACAAGGACAGAGGCAGAGGCAGGGACAGAGACAGGTACAGGGAGAGAGACAGAGACAGAGACAGAGACAGAGACAGAGACAGAGACAGAGACAGAAACAGAAACAGAAACAGAGACAGAGACAGAGACAGAGACAGAGACAGAGGTAGAGACAAAGACAAAGACAAAGACAAAGACAAAGACAAAGACAAAGACAAAGACAAGGACAAGGACAAGGACAAGGACAAGGACAAGGACAAGGACAAGGACAAGGACAAGGACAGAGACAGGGACAGAGACACAGGTAGAGACAGAGATGGAGGCAGAGACAGGGACAGAGACAGAGACTAAGACAAATACAGGGACGGAGACAGGGACAGAGGTCGATACATGAACAGAGATAGGGACAGAGACAGAGACAGGGACAGAGGCCGAGACATGAACAGAGATAGGGACAGAGACAGAGACAGGGACAGAGACAGGTACATGGACAGAGATAGATGACAGAGGCAGAGACAGAGGTAGAGACGGAGATGGAGACGAAGGCAGAGACGAAGACAGAGACAGAGAGCTGGCAGGCCAGGAAGCTGCCTCAGTAGAGGCAGCAAAAGGCATGCTGAGGAAAGTAGTGGAGATACAGCTCGTCCTCTGCGTGTCTGAGTGGTGGTGTAGGTCTACATCGTGTGTGTGAGAGAGTGACATTTGAACATTACACACGAATCATTAGGGCTTTGTGAGCTCCCCGTGCAATTACCACAGGATTGAGGCCAGAGAGAGGGGAGGGGGCGAGGGGGGGGGGGGCGAGGGAGAAAAAGAGGGAGAGGGGGAGAGAGAGAGAGAGAGAGAGAGAGGGAGAGAGAGAGAGACACCTTGTTTGGATAGAATGAGGTTAAACCCAGGGACCCAGCCCGGCGTTGGCACACTAGTTATTCTGTTCATCCGACCTTCACACCCAAACACCCCCCTCCACCCCGTGCTTCACATTACCTGGATTCATTCCTCATGTTTCAGGTGGTTCAGGGCGGTTGTTTAGCTAGCGCCAGCTACTATTTAACCTT
>NC_140250.1:23690030-23705030 GCF_949987555.1 Borostomias antarcticus | reverse complement strand
GAGCTCCTCATCCTCCCACACCAGCAGAGCCCAACCACTTTGTTGCATCCACACCCCTTTGATGCAGTTGCTAGGCAACCACTCGTATCAGTGTTCCCAAATGTAGCCCTGCTGACTAGTAGCAGTGCTGTGCCCTGGCTGTCTCCCTTCTCTCTCTTTCTCTCTCTCTCTCTCTCGCTCTATCTTTCTCTCTGTCTGTCTGTCTGTCTCTCTCTCTAGTCTATTGTCATCCGTCGCTCCATCTCTCGCTCCATCTCGCTAGCGTTTCCTTTCTTTAGCCTACTTCTGTCTTCGTTTTCTATCATTTTAGACAGATTTGGAAGTGTTAGGCTTCTATTGCCCTCTATATCAAGACTGGTCCACTAAACCCATTACATTTCAACATACTGTCTAAGGCTCCCAGAATCAATGGATCTCATATTATTAGGCTACAGTTTATTCCAGTCATCATGGGCTAATAGCCTATGAATTATAGGTTGGAAGTGGGAAGTTGTGTTGGAAACTATTTATGAAGGATAGAGTGATGAATGTGTTAATATTGAAGCACTTTTGTGGTGGGAAATCAGGGCAAGCTTTTCAGAGGTTTGCCCTAAAAGCTGATCAAAGCTCGGTCTGTAGAAACAGTTACGCGCGCGCGCCCGCTCCATGGAAGCGCGCATCCGTGCGCGCGCGACAGCAGGTGCAGTGGAGTGGGGGGCTCGCGGCATCATTAGCCTACTGCATCAAAACCAGAACGGATGAGATATTTCTCTCCAGAAAAGCACTCTCAGAAGATGGTAGCAAAACAAAGGATCCGTATGGCAAACGAAAAACACAGCAAAAACATCACACAGAGAGGCAACGTTGCAAAGACGCTGGTGAGACGTGGCTTTTCTTAGCAGGATGAGGAATAGGGATGCAAGGGTGACATGGATGTTTCTGAATCATCACTGTTAATGATTGCACGTCTAAAGCAAACATCTCCCATCAATTGCTGTTTCTTATTTAGGCTCTCGTTAGATATTTGGCGCGGCTACCGGCATGGTGATTAATTGGCTGTGCTATCTTTCATCTGCTCAAGCACATCCTTGCATACTGTACTGTAGGTAGTCTCTTTCATTTTGACTCGACTAAAGGCTCTTCTTTTTAAATTATTTTGACAACCGCAGTTCAAGAAATAAAGACCCTCTCTTAATTTATGGTCTGCCCCCTCGCACGTCGCCCACTTATCAGAATACCGGTGCTCCATGCGTTCTCAGGCCATAGGTTGACATGCCGGTTGGCGATTGGTTGATCATTAACGACTCGATACCAATGTTTGCGTCTTGTTCTCTGGCGAACTGATCCCTCCGTGTATGGGTTGACATCTTGGCCAATAATTAAACAGACACACACGACACAATATGTTACACAATCCTGGAATTGCTTTCACTTCTCTATGTGATTACAGCAGCCTAGCCTATATTGTAATCCAGGGATGTTCTGGTTCACAGATGTAGTATTTTTGAGGATGATGACATCAAGTTTACTGTGGCTTATTGTGGGATCCAGATTGTTTGTTTTCATTGTGTGTGTGCTGTTGCCAACAAAGCAACCCTTGCCCTGTATATTTTGGATCAATTATTACCCCACCACAGTATAGGCACTTAGGTTCCAACTGCATGACATCACCCTGACCACGTTCTCTTGATAATGACAGGCGGTTTGGTGTCGGTCTAGACTGCGGAGTCTAGGTTTGTCATGTTTTCCATGTGAGCTGCTGTAGACTATGTTCTAGAGGACATGCCGACTCTGCAGATCTCAATGTATTATTAGACCCACTTGGGCCATTCGGGCTACTGTACGCCCTCACAGCTAACCACGACGGCGTAGGTTGTAAAGAGAGAGACGGAGAGGTCTAACCTCAACCTCTTGTTGAAAACGTGTCCTGACTCCTGACTCTTGTCTGTGCATGTTGGTCGTGTTGAAGAGTCAGTGGAGTCCCAGTGGTTTTCTCACCCCCATTGTGATTTTATGTTGTTTTGTTGTGTTCCTATTTTGCATGTGTTTTTATTGTAATCAGGTCAGCATTGAAAAAGAGAATTTGCTCTTATTGTCTTCCCTGAATAAATAAAGTTTGCAATTCAATTCCATCCTCTGTCATTGAGTCATTGATGTCTCCTCAACCCCATCCCTCATGAAGACTCCCATCAAGGCCCTCACCTCACCACTGTTACAATCAGCTTTCTTTGGGAGGTCCTGAGATAAACACCCCAAATTCAAATAAGGAACTCAATTCATCATCATTAGTGTGCATACTGTATGTGTTTGCATGGATATGGGTGTGTACAGATTTGGTTGTAGTGCGCATGGATGATAAAAAAAAAAAAGCCCCATCAGCCACTCTGTTTTTAGGGTTGAACTGTACATGATCTCCGCTGAAGAGAGGAGCGTGGTGAGACTGAAAGCGCGGTGACTGCTGTGTTCCTCTCCCACAGCGACCACAGGAGGAGAAGTATCCAGTCGGGCCCTGGCTGCTTGCTCTGTTTGTCTTTGTTGTCTGTGGATCAGGTAAATGTTCTACTTTTACCTACTTTTATTTTTGGTTTCCATGGCTAGTACCCCTGCCAGATGGTGCAGTAGGTTAGGCTACAGTGCAGTACAATGAAGAATAACAGTCCCAAATATATAATAAAATAAGTACAGTATAGAACCAGAGATAAATATCACAGTGTAATGTGTAGAAAAGGCATCATAGATACATCACATACATCAAATTGCACATAATATACAGTATTGCACATCGAGGGCATCGATTATATTGCACAAAAATACAGGAGGCAACCACATATACTGTATTTCATTTATACACGCTACAAAATAGATTGAAAAATACAGTTTACCCTGGTTAGACTATGTGAGTGCAGGTTTGGGTGGACTCCAGCCGTTCCTTCAAGTGGTTTTTAAAGTGCTTAAGTTGGGCATTCCCTGACAGAAGAGGGTAGAGTATTCCAGAGGCTGCCTCCATCTTTGACGGACAGAACCATCTGACCGAGGGTGGTACGTCTGCGTGGGATGACGGTCGCCTCTGTCGGATGCTCTGGTGGTTCTAGTTGCGAAGCCTGGGGGGTGCTAACCCATTTAGAGCTTTGTAAATCATACAGGCATCTTTCAAACTGCTGAAATTGTCAAAGCTCAAGAACATATCTTTGGCCAGGATGTTACAGTGATGATAGGATTTCTTGTGTAGTGATTCTATGGGTTTGATTGTAGATGTGCACGTGAGTGACCAGCTAGTCAGACAGTACTCTAAGTGTGAGAAGAACATTGAGTGGAAGAATGTCTTGGCTGCGTTCTCTGTCAAGCTGTTTCTGATGTGCCTAAAATTTAGCTGGTTGAATTTGATGGAGTCAGCCACCTTTTTGACCTGGGTCTCAAAGGTCAGAGTGTAGTCGAGAATTACCCTAAGGTACTTAAACTCAGTTACTAGTTCCAGCTCTACACCATTTAAAACTACATTCGAGTGTGTTATTTTTTGGGCACGTTCGGTGAATATCATACAAACAATTTTTCGGGCGTTCAGCAGGAGGCAGGATTTCGTAAGCCAGTCCTGGACCTCAGACATGGCAGATGAAAGGATGAATGAGGCCTCTTGGATATTTTTAGCGGATGTAAAAATCATAGCATCGTCCGCATACATCTGTGTGTGTACGTTTTGACAGGAGTTGGCTAGGGTGTTGATAAACAGGTATTGTTTTCTATTGGATAAGAACGATTTGAACTATTGAAAAGCATGGCTGGAAAAATTAAAGCGTGTTAACCTGGACAGAAGGACTTGGCGATCTACAGTGTCGACGGCTCTCTTCAGCTCTAAAAAGACAGCACCGACACAAGCATTCCTGTCTTGACCCTTGACCTTTTCCACACAGGGCCGACTCAGACAAGTGATAGGTGTGGAAACCAAACTGCATAGGATGCAAAAGAGGGTGGTCTTTGTTGAGATGCTCTACAAGGAGTTGAGCAACCCATTTCTCTGCTATTTATGATACTACTGGTAGAATACAAATTGGCCTATAGTTTGACACCCAGATTTTATCCCAGATTTAAAAATTGGGGTTACCGCCGCCACCTTCCAGGCTGAGGGGACCACTGCATGTTTTAAGGATAGGTTAACCAGGTGGGTGATGGGTTGGACCAAGGCGTCATTATGTTCTTTAATAAAGTTGGTGTTAAGTCCAAATACATCCTTGCCTTTGGAACTTCTCAAACCACTAGCTTGGCTACCTCTGAGTCAGTTATTTCAATAATCTTGAAGATGAGTTGGGCAGAGTTGACAGGGCTATCAGTGCATTCAGGAGAAGAGAAGAGCTTTGCTCTCATTTACTGACTCGAAGAAAAAGTGGTTTAGACAAGTAGCCAGCGTACTGGGGTTTTATTTATAGAAAGCTCTAGTTGCTTGTCCTGTTTGCATTGATGGCCAACCAGTTCTATAAACAGCATTTTGTCATTCTGTCTCTGTAATCAAATCAAACTTTATTTGTATAGCGCATTTCAGAGGGAAGCAAAAAGCCTCTTCACCCAGTGGCCGCAATAGGTGAACTGTAAAAAATTCTTCCCTGACCTCTCTCAACGAGACGATCGAGCAAGCTCCTGGAAAATGTTTAAATTGATTGGCATTCACAGAGGACTAAACATGGGCTAAATACTTCAGAAAAGAAACATGACTATCAGTAGAGTAGATAGTTACAGAGATGTTACCTACATTATGTGTTAGCTATCCCTAGTCCATGATCAGATATTTAAGTGCATCTCACAATAAGCACTCAGCAGACAGGCTGCTAAAGAATAAAGAGTAAACTAGGTAAAGCCGCTAAGCAGAAGTGGGCAAACAAAATGCAGAGAGCCAAGAAAGGCCCTTTAGCGTGACTCATTTATTGTTCCCCACTATGTGAAAGTCTGGAAGTGTTGTAATATGACATGTTCCTCTCTCTATTCTCTCTCTCCCTCCCTCTCTCTCTTTCCCTCCCTCTCTCTCCCCCTCTCCCTCCCTCTCTCCCTCCCTCCCTCCCTCCCTCTCTCTCTCTTTCTCCCTCCCTCCCTCCCTCCCTCCCTCACTCCCTCTCTCTCTCTCTCTCTCTCCCTCCCTCTCTCTCTCTCTCTCCCTCCCTCTCTCTCTCTCTTTCAGCCATCTTCCAAATCATCCAGAGTATCAGGATGGGAATGTGATCCAGAGCCACCCCCCCCCTTCCGGACTCCCTCCTTCCCCGCGTCCCCCTCACCTAACCCGGGTAGCTCGTCGCCACCCGCCCCCGACCCCTCCACAGGCCCAGCCGGTCGCCCAGAGGCCTGGGTACCTCAGACTCGTCCTGGGTGGACCTGGGAGCGAGGCAGCCTCCCTGCATCTGTCTGACATCACTTCCTCTTCCCCCCCTCCATCCTTCCCTTCTCTGCACTCTCCTTCCTCGTTCGCTCACACACTGTTTGCGCAAATGTTGACAGTGTTTCAGGCCCAGGGACTGAGAGACTTTCTACTGACGGTCTGAACCACGCTAGTTAAGAGTCCAGCGCCTCACAGCGTGCATCTTGCCATTCACTTTAATCTGAGTGTGTGTGCTTGTGTGTGTGTGTGTGTGTGTCTCTTTGAGTGTGTATGCATGTGAGTGTGCGCGTGAGTGTGTGGATAGCGTGACTCCTGCTGACAATGTGCCACATTACTCCGTTTCTACATGTATCCGTGTTGCGTGAGAACCTTTTTTCGAATAAATATGCAGAGCGTTTGGAAAGTGTCTGGTATCAGTTCCCTCTTTTGCCTGGAAGAAGCAGAGGAACACGTCCCCGGACCCACACACTCCCTCTGCAGTATGTGGGGCCGTCAGAATGTTTGTTGTGTCGGTGCTGCGCCAGCCACTCCCCAGCTGGGATATCAGGTGACTTGCATTCCTGCTGGTTTAGGTGACTTTCACGTGCCATGTAGCTGTATCGTCTCTGGCTGACGTACCACGGTGACTTGACGATTATCTCTTCCAAGTTCAGTTTTCTTAACTCTCTAAACTTTCTTAACTCTTTCTCTCTCTCTCTCTCTCTCTCTCTAATCCTATGTTTGCAGATGCACAGTCAATATTGCATTATGTAATCTATATCCACGTGACTTGGTACTGTACAGAAAAGCTAACAGACTGCTCATGACAGGGTGATTTATTAGCTTGCCAGCGTGTGTGAACTTTCAAGGCTCACACATTCTTGTCTTTTCAAGGCTTGTGGTCTTTATCGATGATCTTCAGTGGTCGAGAACCCCCTGGTTTTACAATAGCTCTGCAATTAATTACTACACAGTATTGAGATGTGGCTGTATAAAAGAACCAATCATAGACCTACTGTATAGATCAGTCATTGTGGCCTCGGACACCCAAACCCCAGGTCAGTGCTTAGATAATGGCCGGGTTTCCCGATAAAGAACCTTCTTAAGGAACCCTTCTTAAGCAACCCTTTGTATGGGAGTTAAGTACTTTGGAGTTAAGTGCTTCTTAACCCGTTCGGGAAATCCGACCAATATCTGTCCAGAACTCCTGGTCCAGCTGACTCAGTCTCTGCCCCAGGCAAGTCAGCAGCGTTGCCATGTGCTAAGGTGTCCAGCTGCTTCGGTATGGTCGTTAAGGTGCAGTAGACAGTAGCCCCTCTGTGTGTCTAGCGGAGCAGGTGGAGAGGTCAATGCCCGGCCCCACAGCCACTCTGAGGCAGATAAAACAGGCAAACACCCGCCTGTATCCTGCACCGGCAAGTTCTTCTCACTGGCACTCGGCTCGCTCTGAATGTGGGTTGTACAAGCGTGCTTGTATCCGTGTCTGTAGTACTGAACGCAGCAATGTGAAGGCCACTGGTGATTACCGCAGTTAGTACAGGGACTTTCCTGAGATTATATACACAGTTAAGCTGGGGAAGTCTGCACACCCCTTTCACTTTCTCCACATTTTATTACATTAGACTTATTCTACAATAGATAAGAGTTCATTTCTTTCCTCAAATACAACAACCATTAATGACAAAGTGAAAACAGGATTTTAGAAAATATGCAATTTTATTTTATTGACAAAAATAGGTTATTTATCTGTACACACCCTTAGCCTAATACTTGGTTGATGCACCCTTGGCAGCGGTTACATAAGCTTCAAGGCGTCTTGGGAAAGAAGCTACGAGCTTCACACACTTGTTGAGATTTTTTTCCATTCTTCTTGGCATATCCTTGCAAGCTCTGTCAGGTTGGATGGGGAGTGTCAGTACAGACATTTTCAGCTCTTTCCACAGATGTTCAATTGGATTCAGGTCTGGTCTCTGGCTGAGCAACTCAAGGACATTCACAGACTTTCTCTGAAACCACTCCTTTGTTCTCTTGGCTGCTTCAGGTTGTCATGTTGGAAGGTAAACCTTCGCCCCAGTCTGAGGTCCAGAGCGCTCTGGAGCAGGTTTACTTCAAGGAACTTGGTGTTCTTAGCATTCATCTTTCCCTCTATCAGGACTAGTCGCCCCATTCCTGCTGCTGAAACACATCCCCACATTATGATGCTGCCATCGCCATGCTTCACTGAAGGGATGGTATGATGAGCAGTGCCTGGTTTCCTCCAGACGTGACGCTTGGTATTCAGGCCAAAAAGTTAAATTTTAGTTTCATCAGACCAGAGAATCTTAATTCTCATGGTTTGAGAGTCCTAGGTGCCTCCAGTGTTGCCAATTTGGCAACTTTGTCACTAGATCTGGCGACTTACAGACCCCCTTGGCGACTTGGTCAAAAGCGACAAATCTAGCAAGTTTTTCTGATCATTTGGGGAAATTATTGTATTGACAAAGCTCTGCAAAAGCATCCAACATCCCGTTCCGTGGTTCATGTTACAACCAAGCTCATGAGAGCCGAGTCAGCCTACAGTGAGGGCTGCCATCTCCTCCTCCCCACTCACACAGCACTCACATACCCAGTCTGACTAGATAGCAGCCCCACAGCAAATATGTAAAGTTTGTAGGTTTACATTCATTAGGCCACTGCATGTCTGTGAAAAAAGAAAAGAAAATGCTAACGTTATAGTTATATGGCAACAAAAATGTTTGCAAATACAGAAATAGTTTAACTACCTGGCCAGCCTTTTCTATTTATTTTGACTTTCAGAATTGCATATAATGTAAATTAGTTGATTACATCATCAAGCTACTTTTGGGAGAGCCAACAGCTACTTCCCTTACAGAGGAGTTGGCAACCCTGGTTGCCTTTTGGTGAACTCCAAACAGGCTGTCATGTGCCTTTTACTAAGGAGTGGCTTCCGTCTGGCTGGTCTACCATAAAGACGTGATTGGTGGAGTGCTGCCTGGATGGTTGATCTTCTGAAAGGTTCTCCCATCTCCACAAGGACACGCTGGAGCTCTGTCAGCGTGACCCTCGGGTTCCTGCTCACCTCCCTGGCCAAGGCCCGTCTTCCCCGATTGCTCAGTTTGGCCGGGCGGCCAGGTCTAGGAAGATTCTTGCTGGTTCCAAACTTCTTCCATTTACAAAGGACCTGTAAAGCTGCAGAAATGTTTCTGTACCCTTCTCCAGATCTATGCCTTGACACAATCCTGTTTGAGAGGTCTGCAGATAATTGCTTTAACCCCATGGCATGGAGTTTGCTCTGACATGGACTGTCAACTGTGGGACCTTATAAAGGCAGGTGTTGGCAATCCCCAATCATGTCCAATCGATTGAATTTACACAGGTGAGCTCCAATTACGTTGTAGAAATATCTCAAGTAGTATCAGTGGAAACAAAATGCACCTCAGCTCACGTTTGGGTGTCATATCAAAGGGTGTGCAGTGCACACTTGTGTACATATATTTTACATTTTGATGTTTAATAAATTAGCACAAATGTTTAAAAACCTGTTTTCACTTTGTCATTATGGGCTATTTTGTGTAGAATTTTGAGACAAAAATGAACTCAATCTATTGTAGCGTAAGTCTGTAACGTAATAAATCATGAAGGTGAAAGAGGTGTGCAGACATTCCAGCCTGACTGTAAATCCTGATGATAGCTACAGTAGGAACCTAGCTGCACTTTCCTATGGCCATAACACACAAGCACTCATGGATGCAGTATGAGAATCCAACATGAGGCTGAACAGCAGCAAAAAAAATGAAGCATTTAAGGCATTCACAATCACTGAAATGGGGGTTGTTCTTCACATTTCCCTTGTACAATGTGATTGAGAGGACTAGGCTAGTGTTCAGTTCTGTATCATAGGATTATATCAACTGTGGCTGCACACCATGTAGGCTCCGCAGCTATGCAGTCAAGCATTTACATGCCTCCAGTTGCACACATACCAGTGGAGGGAAGCAGCATGATGCCACACGTGACCAGATCAGAGTAAGGAGGGTAGAGAAAAATCAGCCAATCACAAAATGAGGGCTTGTCCCTTTTTAACATAGCCCCGCCCCCAGTGATATCCAAGAAAGAGTGGAAGGACCTCCAGATTCATTCACAACAAAACTCCACAGGAAGACCAAAGAGAGGACTGAAACGAATGCTATTATTATACCTTTAACATTTTTATTGAAAGTTGTGAGGTGCAACTGTCAAGTGCAATTGTGTTATGTTATGTATGTTACAACTTCTCATCTGGTTTAAGGAAACATGCACAGAACATGAGCATACAACCGATACATAGAATGCAAAAAATCCATTGCGGTTTATTTTTATTATATTCAGAGTTAAGTGTTAAGTTAAAGAGTTGATCATCCAGAAGTACTCCACTGTCAAATAATGAAAACGAAAAAGTAATGAAAAAAGATCACGAGGCTGCAATACTTCAAAATAAATTCAAGTGAACAAAAGTTTTACAGTAAGGTTGCAGCAGGTCATATGGATACAGTTGTCTTGTCTGTTGTCTTGTTGTTTGTGAACTCAATTAAATAACCTAACCTCCTGTGGATCTCCAGTCCTGAATTACAGCATGAAAAAGAGACTGCACAAATCACCAAGGCAAGCCCATTACTAGCTTCCTTTCAATCTGTACAACCTAAATAGCGTCTGCTTTTGTCTCTTTAATCGTAATATCATTATTTTACACAGTACTTACACCAAATATACAGAAATATACATTATACGCCCATCGACTCCTCTTTGAAAATGCAGCTTAGCCCAACGTCTCGCACCGCTCAGCTATCAATGCATGCCACTGCGAGCGCGGAGATCCGAAAAGCAGACGCGATGGGGCTTTTAACCAGGGCAAGAATGAGGGGCTCAAACTTAATATACTGAAAAAAAATAATAATATCACCTCTCTCGCTCCTCTTTATTGATGCAAGTTTATTCTCCCTTCAACCGTAGTTAAAATGATGACGTCAATGCAAGTGTGTTCTCCCCTCCCCCCACTGCTAGCCCCTCCCCCCACTGCTAGCCCCTCCCCATACCAGATGGGGGACTCGTGTTTCATGATGATAATCATTGACATTCTTCGCTTAAGTCACTAAGCAAGGTTCTCACTCTTTCTCCTTCTCTCTCCCTCCCTCAATCCATCCATCCATCCATCCTCCTCTTTCTATAGTGCGTGGCCTGAGGACAACTACTGTTATGCACACTACAGGACTCAGCCAAGCATGACGACGACACAAAGCCAATACAATCCTCATCACCCCCACCACCACCACCACCACCACCACCACTAGTGAAGCACAATCACTTGAAATCCATCGACGCAGGCACAGTGATATTTGTTTCCTGGAGAAATTTCCACTTGGGTCAGTCGGTCGGTCGGTTTGTTTCTTCGTCTTCATCTTCAGACAAATCTGCAGCTATTGACGTCCATGGATTTATTTGGCAAAGTTCATTCTCCATTAACAGCCCCCCCCCCCCCTCCAGATTGTCTTTGATTGTGTGTTTAAAGCGTCTTGTGGCGACCCGCTGATGGATCATCTCATCTGGAGAGTTAAATATGTGCAAATTCTTGTCTTAAACAGCGTTGCCCCTGCTGTGGAGGCAGGTTAGCTCTTCAGCGGCAGCAGGACCAGTCTGTCCGTCGGTCAAGTCTCGTAGCTGTGGACCGCCCCCCCTCTCTACCGGGGAGCCGTCGGGGTCACGCTACGCCGGGGGCCCGGAGCTGTGCGAGGCGGGCTGGGCCGGGCCGCCGGGCTGGGGCCCCAGGGTCTGCGCGGGAGCCGGCGGGGAGCCCGTCTGGACCTGGGCCTGGAACTGGGCCATCTGCTCGGGGCTGGCCAGCGTCTTCAGCAGGGTGTTCTCCTGCTCCAGCTGGGAGTTCCTCTCGATCAGCTCCTTGATCTGCTCCTTGAGGACCTCCACCTCCTCGCGCACCGCGTACATCAGGTGGCTCTTCACCAGGTCCTGGAGACACACGGACAAGACCGGCTTAGTTGATTGACATCACCGTCATCATCATCATACACACAGAGGTTAAGTGTGCTTTCCAGTCACAGAGGATGCTTCAAATGTAAATTTTAACACTGAACTAATCAACATGAAGTCGTATTAACACGCATTAAATTATTACAATACTGTAACATGCATGTGTCATGTCTACAGCAGTGTTGGCACAGGCTGCCTGACCAGTTCTGTCTCTATTTTTGTGAGTGACTACAGAGTTTCAGTTGCGATAAAATGTAATTCAATTTTCCAAAACAAATCTGTTGATTGCAGGCTGAATATTCCCAGGTTTCCTGATTCCTCTGACGCCAGCATTGAAACGTCACTACAAACTGACAAAATGGTCGGCCCACATTTGTGTGACCAATCAGAGGCCGAGATATTTATAACCAGGTGTCAAAGCGTTTTAGTTTGCCTAGCAACAGAGCCGAGGCACAACATAGCGTGAGAGCGTCTAGGCACCGATCCAGCCACAATAGTCAGATCCAGAGAGAGGCAGAAGACAGGTTCCGGACTTGCCAGCTCACCAGAGAAAATAGTGAATTATTTCGAAATCAAAACCGAAAGTGTTGTCTGAGTGTATGGTCTGGTGCTGCGACACGGTAGGCTAATGACATCGCGTGTTATTGTGAAGCGTCTTACATTGAGCCTATAGGCTGCTGGCCGATTCAACATGACACAATGACGTCAACACTGAAAACGCACACATACGTCGGTACATTGTTGACACTGGATGTACAAAGTAAAGATTAAAATCTAGACGGATCCGAGTGCCCTATACAAAATAGGCTATATCGCCGGCTGACTACAAGTTGCATGGTTTCCCAATCTGTGCAATTTACGCAAACCTTTCATTCTCTACTGTGAAGCTATCCTATAGTTGAGAAGCCATCTATTCAAGAAACAATAACTGATTTCCTCCTATACCGATACAGATGAATAAACAAGTTAAAACTTACCATCGCTTGTTCGATTTTGTTGTCTATGGCCACAACACTGGCTCCTGACGAACTGTAAAGAAAAAAGCAAAAAAACATAAACACAACATATGAGTCTACTAATAACAAATTATAAAACATTTGGATAGAAAATATAAATCAATTTCGGTGTCATTTATCAGTTCTAGGACATTTCATTAGACAATAGCGATACATTCAATCAGTATCTAGAGAGGGTGCCCTTAGGCTTCCTAAAACGAGTAGATGCGAAAATATGGACAAAGTAGATTTTATTCCATATTACAGAAATTCAATGTAGCCTGCACCCCTCCAAAGGGCCACATGAAGCTCAAAGGTTGTTTTGTAATCTACACAGCATCGCACTGCCGCTGCGGTGGACAGCAAAGCCAAGCCAGCAGAACCATCACCCCATCAAAGCAACACTTTCCAATCGAATCAAAAAAGGCAACATTTTGCTTCACATTTTACGCTCAATGCGAAACATATTTGTAAAATCGACTTCTATAAACACAGAACTTAAAACACATTTAAGCACAATCAACCTTCACAAGCAGCATTCGATCACTGCAGCACACAGAACACGATCACAGAAGAAAGACACCGACTGCTGCTGTCCTTTTCCAAGAAACGGTTCAGTGTAGGCCTACCTATTGTCGAGCAGGACTGGCGAACTCTCTGTGCCCAATAACGACGACAAAAACGAGATGGAAAAATGTCTCAGCTGGCAAACACCAAGGTCCATCGCCACTGTATAGCACGGAGAATTCATGCTAAATCATCCGTTAAAAAAAAAAAAACAAGCTTATCCGAACACAATCTCCACTCGACGTTACCGAGTATCAAAAATCATATTCTACAGTTCCGTGGTTTGGAGCAGCGGTATAGGCTACAGGCACTTTAGAGCAGCCAGTTAAACCCTCTGTCCCGCTGATGGCCGTGCATCTAACACCGCAGCACAAACGATATCCAAGGTCAGCTTATCTCCGCTCGGGTAAAAATCTGCAGCCCGGGACAATTGCATAATTTATCCAAGAAAAACAGCGCGAGGTTGCACCCCATTGGTGGAGGAAGAGAGCGATTTGACTAATATATGTAGGAACGCCCCCACCTGCGGCTCAGCAGACGGTATTAGCATAATATATTCAAGACAGGAGGTGAGCGGGAGGGGGAGGGTGGTATGAGGAAAACTGGGGAGAACCGGATGAGATGAGGAGGAGGCGACACTGCGCCCCGTCCAGTACACAGAGAAATAAATCAACTGCTACTGGCCAAGGAGAGAAAACAATTCACATTTCCAGGGAAAACGCTTCACATTACCAGGAAAAGCCTACTATGTTATAGGTTATTGAAAACCTTCAATGTGACTAAGCACGGCATAGTGAAAAGAGTATTTCACAGTTCTTAAATTAACTTGAAAGAAAGGCTTAAAAATTAATGCAGGACATGTGTTAAAAAAGAAAAAGAAGAAAAGAATTGGTAAGCCAACTGCCCCACTCAATTTTGTCACGTTTCTATACCACCTCCTGGT
Source organism: Borostomias antarcticus (assembly GCF_949987555.1). Lineage (NCBI taxonomy): Eukaryota > Metazoa > Chordata > Actinopteri > Stomiiformes > Stomiidae > Borostomias > Borostomias antarcticus. The sequence goes on along the minus strand of NC_140250.1, from coordinate 23,691,187 downwards.
GGCGAATATCAGTACTGAAACCCCTCAACGTTTACCACTGAACAAAAGCCCAAATCTCCACGCATACAGATTAACTCAACAAAGATCTCTCCCAGCACAATTACCATGCACATGATGAGTATGTTTATAAGTAAATTGGGACACAAGGCTTGTCATATCAGCAGACTGGGCCAGGACAGTGGGCCAGTGACTCTAACCAGCCTCACGTGAGGGACTGGAGGAAGTCACAACCACAGCATGCTTCACATTACTGAAAGGTCAGGGTAAGGTGCACTCCTGAGAACCAGGAGTGCGTCAGTCAAGGGAAATAAAATCAAGGCAAACAAAAGGCCTATTGAGAGTGATGTCGACGCCGAGGATTGTGGGTAAGTGAGTCGATGTGCGATGATGATAGCCTAAATAAAAATTAACAACAGTGTGTTGTAATGTTAGAACGAGCTGGTGAAGCCACCAAATGTGTCTGTCTGCTGGCCCAGGTCCATGACACCTGTCCACCCTTATCTACCTGCTGGACACAGACCCATCACGCTACTCTGAATGCTGCCTTTATTCAACTCACGCGGTTTCTTGTGAACGAGCAGAAACAAAGGCTTTCTATAAAAATGTCTAGGCCGAGAGGTCACCTAGAAATAGCTGATGCTTGTAGCTGTTTGTTAAGCAGCCAGTCCTCCTCAACGCTGTGAGTTTTTTTGATTGCAGAAAAGGGTCCATAAAGAGACAAAAACATGTAATGAGGGTTTCTGGTACAGTGTGTCCTCCTGTGGGACTGAGTAGGGAGCATGACCGTGGGAATACGTCACGCTTGTTATATCAGACAAAGAGAGAGAGAGAGAGAGAGAGAGAGTGTGTGTGTGTGTGTGTGTGTGAGAGAGAGAGAGAGAGAGAGAGAGAGAGAGAGAGAGTGTGTGTGTGTGTGTGAGAGAGAGAGAGAGAGAGAGAGGTGGGGAGGTGTTCTCTGGAGTGGAACATGCATAAATCACACCATGATTCTCATATGTAGCGTGTGGGTAATGTTAGCCTGGAGATTGGGATGGAGGGAGAGAGGAGATGCTCTTTTCACAGACTTCCTTCATTGGGTGATGAGTTAATAAGTTAAGGAATAATGAATAATGGATTTTAACTGTCCCAGCTAAATGTCACAAGAGCAAGACGAGCAG
>NC_140250.1:23682530-23685030 GCF_949987555.1 Borostomias antarcticus | reverse complement strand
GCTCCTCTCTACCGGCTCCCCTCTACCGGCTCCTCTCTACCGGCTCCTCTCTACCGGCTCCTCTCTACCGGCTCCCACACAGAGAAACGACCTCTGACAGGTGTGTGCCAAGGATCTCTTCTGGTACTGTGTCCGGGAACACACAAGCGCTCTTGGTGCACGTACACACACACACACACACACTCGCGGCCGGGTGTTACGTAAGTGTGTGTGAGCAGCAGGTATGAGTAATGCAGGGTGAACCGGGGCATTAGCGGCTTAACAGCCAAAGAACACACAGGAGGAGCGAGGAGAGATGATGGAGGGAGTTCTAACACTCCGGGTACGAAGGGGGGCGGGGGTTAGACAATGAGGGGGAGGAGGAAAGAGAGACACGGGGGCGACGGAATCCAGATATGAAGAGAGGGATGGAGAGACGAGAGAGAGAGGTAGAGAGAGAGAAAGAGAGAGATGGAGAGAGAGAGGGAGAAAGAGAGATGGAGAGAGAGAAAGAGAGAGGGAGAAAGAGGGAGATGGAGAGAGAGAGAAAGAGAGAGAGAAAGAGGGAGATGGAGAGAGAGAAAGAGAGAGAGAAAGAGGGAGATGGAGAGAGAAAGAGATAGAGAAAGAGAGAGAGAGGGAGATGGAGAGAAAGAGAGAGAGCGAGAAAGAGGGAGAGAGAGGTAGAGTAGAAAAACACAAGAGAGCCGGCAGCGACAACACTGCTCTCCCTGACTCTCCGTCTTTGTCCGAAGCCGCCGTCTGCTTTATGAGAAGTGACAGACGAGGCGCCGACTAAACCATCGACCACACGCACCACGGGCTAGAACCAACCACTGCTCCTCCACACACACACACACACACACGCACACACACACACGCACACACACAGCACGGAGACACTTCTGTGGGAGTGTGTGAACGCTCAACAAGCTTACCGCGTTTTAAGAAAAAGGTACATTATGGGTGCACTTGATGTGTGTGTGCCTTCCAGTGGTGGGGGGCTTATCCCCAAAAACAATAGAAAGCAGGGAGCCGATGTGGGGCACTATTGGGGGGGGGGGGGGGGGGTTCTGTACATTGTACACAATGTTCCAGATACAGATGGCCAGTCAAGCGAGAGCATTACTTCCACCCGAGCTGCCGCTGAGGGGATTGTGGGAAGGGGGGGGGGGGGGGGGGCTTGGCCGAGCGTGGCCAGACAGAGCAGCGGGTCTCAGGACTCAGGGCTCGGCTGGGCAGACGGACCCCCGGTGTGATTAAGAGCACGGGAGGGCTTCGTCTAACTAGACCGGGCCTTCTTCCACATGGGTTAGCCCTGGAAGATCGACACACACACACACACACACTGGCCCTCTCTCTTACACGCACTCTCCATCTCACTCAGTCACACACACACGCGCACAAGCGCAGGCCCGTCGGTAGCATTCTGCACAGGCCTGGCGAGGGGGTCACAGGGAGGGTAGAGAACAGAGCAGGTGTCCTTCGTACACTCTGCCTGACCTGCACACCGTCCAGACAGTCCTATGACTAATGGCTCTCCTCTGTTATCCTCTCCCCTCCCTTCCTCTCCTCCCCTCCTCTCCTCCTCTCTCCTCCCCCATCCCCTCCTCTCCTGTCCTCTCCCCTCCTCCGCTCTCCTGTTATCCTCTCCTCCCCCGACTGACTCAAACCACCCGTGTGTGTGTGTGTGTGTCTGTGTGCGATGAGCCAGTGGTTGTCGGTGTGTTTGCCTACACACTTCTCAGAACTCGAGCAACTGACTCACTCGCACACAGTCATGCCACGCGATCGCGCGCGCGCACACACACACACACGTAAGCATTCAAACATACAAACTAGGCCTCTTTGGCACTTAACGCAATCAGCTCACAGATGGACAGGCATAGGGAGCACACACACACACACAGACACACACACACACACACACAGACAGATCATCCGATCAGGTGTGTAGAGCGGAATGGAACGAGGCTGTCTGCCTGTGGGCTGTGAGGTTGACTTAGGGGGCAGAAAAGAGCGCTGTTCATCACAGAACTCAGTCCGGCACCGTAGTCCGGTCCGGACCCCCGGTCCTGATCCCCTCTCTGGCTCTGACGACACCAGCGGGCCCCGTAGCCAACCCCCCTCCTCCTCCTCAGGGATTTAGCCATGTTCTCCTCCTCCTCCTCCTCCTCATCGCCACTCAGCGGATCTCATCCCTGGCCTCCCGGTCCAACCCCCCCCCCCACCCCCACACACACACCTCCCCCGCCCCGATCCCTCCATCTGTCCTCTCAGCGGACGACAGGAGTGTGCTGTTCTCTCTCTCTCTCTGCTGCTCTGCCCTACTTCTGACCGGAGAGGAGGAGGGGAGGAGAGGAGGAGGGGAGGGGAGGAGAGGAGGAGGGGAGGGGAGGGTAGCACGGGGCAAAACCAGCACGATCCGGTTTGCGGAGAGCGAGGGAGGAGGGAGAACGAGAGCGGCGACGGAGAGACGGAGAAAGAGACGACGGAGAGTGAGATCAGAGATGGAGAGAGT
>NC_140250.1:23670030-23680030 GCF_949987555.1 Borostomias antarcticus | reverse complement strand
GAGGCGGAGCCTGAGATTACACAGCTCCGCACAAACTGAAGCGCCATCTGCCCTGAGGCCCCCGTACGAGAGTGCCCTCGGATGCGCCCGCTCGGTAATTGACAAACGCGAATAAAATGAGCGTCATAACTGCATAACTGCGTTTACACACAAAATATGATTATCTGCCTGAGTACCAGGCCGACTAAATGGGCTGTTTTCACTTAACAGGCGCTTTGGGGAAGCTAATGAGCTAGTTGGCGACGGGCTTTACTCTGGTGCTGATAAGAGGTTCAAAGTCTGGGCTGCAGGACGGTGCTTCAGCCAGATAATACGCACGCTGGTACCTAAAGTGTGTGAATGTGTCTGCTCTCTCTTCCGTACTGTGGACTGTTAAGAAGTGTAGGCTACTATTGTACTACTCAAGTAGCCTTCTATATTGCGACAAACATTTGAGACAAAACACCTCGGTGGGAAAAGGCTTTTACATTACAACTTCCTGTCGGTGGAGCGCTCGAGCGGTTTCGCTGGTGTGCTACAATAACGCGGTCGAGACTGCTAAGAGTTTTGCTCTCATCGCGTCGGCATCATCGCCACGCCGGGAAAAGGGTGTCTACTACGGATGTGAATGTGTAAAAAAATCTCTACACCTTTCTCACCGTATACATGGTTTAGGATTTGTGAATTTTGACCGCAGGTACAAGTTATCGTTTTAAATCATTTAATAAATGTGTAACACCCTGGATGTAACGGTCTTCCTACTGGGTAGCCTGGGTATTGTATAGCCTGGATATTGTATAGCCTGGGTCAAGATAACCGACTAGCTTAAACCCCATGTCCTCAACTAGGGGCTGCATGTGTGGCTCAGGTCTTAACACTGTCGCCTCACAGCAACAAGGTCTCCCGGGCCTTTCTGGGCTGCTGAGTCTGCATGTTCTCCCCGTGTTCGCAAGGGTTTCCTCCCAAAAGAGCCCAATACGAGAGAGAGAGAGAGAGAGAGAGAGAGAGAGAGTAACAGCAGCGAGGCTGAGAGAGAGAGAGAGAGAGACAGAGAGAGAGAGAGAGAGAGAGAGAGAGACAGAGAGAGAGAGAGAGAGAGACAGAGAGAGAGACAGAGAGAGAGAGAGAGAGACAGAGACAGAGAGAGAGAGAGAGAGACAGAGAGAGAGTAGCAGCAGCAGCAAGGCTGAGAGAGAGAGAGAGAGAGAGAGAGGGCCCGAGAGAGAGAGAGAGAGCGAGAGAGCGAGAGCAGCAGCGAGGCTGAGAGAGAGAGAGAGACAGAGAGAGAGAGAGAGAGAGAGAGAGAGAGAGAGCGAGAGCAGCAGCGAGGCTGAGAGAGAGAGAGAGAGAGAGAGAGAGAGAGAGAGCAGCAGCGAGGCTGGATGCAGAGCAGAGCTGGTCTGAACCGGTCTGATGCGGCCTTCCTGTGAGTCCTGGTTGTCGGGGAAGCCCCGGCGACAGGAACAAGACGGCCAGAGGGAAAGCTCGCCAGCTGGCTCGCGTCGGACAGAGTTACCATCCGCAGCGCCGGCCCGCCCGGACATACATAATGCATTCAGCCCAGAGGCCATTTGAGACTTTCCATACAGGGTGACCAGTCAGCCCGCAGAACCCTGTTTACGTCCCAGGAGCGTAAACACGGTCCAGACACCGGCTGACCTGTCCCAGTCCCACACCGCAACACCCTCCTGTCCCTGTGCTGACGGGGTGGACGGACATGGACACACTCCCATGTTAACAGCACAGGAAGTGGAGTCTTACCTGCACAGACAGCAGCAGGAGGACAGGACATGGAGAATTAGAGGTGGGGGAGGGGTTTACAGGGGCGTCTCAGAAAATGTGAATATTGTGAAAAAAGTCCATTATTTTCCGTAATTTAATTCAAACAGTGAAACTTTCATGTATTCTAGATCCATTACACAAAGTGAAATATGTCAAGCCTTTTTTGTTTTAATCTTTATGATTGTACAGTATGTTCAGTATGTTCATTTATACACTCAATACTTGGTCGGGGCTCCTTTTACACAAATTACTGCATCAACGTGGAGTGTGGCATGGAGTCAATCAGCCTTGAAATATTTCCCTACAATGAATCTATAAAATATGTAAGCTTCACTTTTTAAAATTAAATTACGGAAAATAATAAAAAACTTCACAATATTCAAATTTTCTGAGATGCACCTGTACTGTGCAACACACACACATACTAAAGATCAGCTCTACACAGAGAAGCTCTACGACGACACCCTTCAAGATTCAACATTCATTTGGTCCCTAGGGAAATATGTACTCATGTCCTAATTTCCTTAGGGACAAATAAAGTAATCTTGAATCTTGAAAGTAATCTTGAATCTTGTTACGAAACAGGAAGCGTCTTTCCCTGTTCTCCTGTGGTGTGTGTAGCTAGGTGTTCTCCTGTGGTGTGTGTAGCTAGGCGTCCTGTGGTGTGTGTAGCTAGGTGTTCTGTGGTGTGTGTAGCTAGGTGTTCTGTGGTGTGTGTAGCTAGGTGTTCTGTGGTGTGTGTAGCTAGGTGTTCTGTGGTGTGTGTAGCTAGGTGTTCTGTGGTGTGTGTAGCTAGGTGTTCTGTGGTGTGTGTAGCTAGGTGTTCTCCTGTGGTGTGTGTAGCTAGGTGTTCTCCTGTGGTGTGTGTAGCTAGGCGTTCTGTGGTGTGTGTAGTTAGGCGTTCTCCTGTGGTGTGTGTAGCTAGGCGTTCTGTGGTGTGTGTAGCTAGGTGTTCTCCTGTGGTGTGTGTAGCTAGGTGTTCTGTGGTGTGTGTAGCTAGGCGTTCTGTGGTGTGTGTAGCTAGGCGTTCTCCTGTGGTGTGTGTAGCTAGGTGTTCTCCTGTGGTGTGTGTAGCTAGGCGTTCTCCTGTGGTGTGTGTAGCTAGGTGTTCTCCTGTGGTGTGTGTAGCTAAGCGTTCTCCTGTGGTGTGTGTAGCTAGGTGTTCTCCTGTGGTGTGTGTAGTTAGGCGTTCTCCTGTGGTGTGTGTAGCTAGGCGTTCTGTGGTGTGTGTAGCTAGGTGTTCTCCTGTGGTGTGTGTAGTTAGGCGTTCTCCTGTGGTGTGTGTAGCTAGGCGTTCTGTGGTGTGTGTAGCTAGGCGTTCTGTGGTGTGTGTAGCTAGGTGTTCTCCTGTGGTGTGTGTAGCTAGGCGTTCTCCTGTGGTGTGTGTAGCTAGGTGTTCTCCTGTGGTGTGTGTAGCTAGGTGTTCTGTGGTGTGTGTAGCTAGGTGTTCTCCTGTGGTGTGTGTAGCTAGGCGTTCTCCTGTGGTGTGTGTAGCTAGGTGTTCTGTGGTGTGTGTAGCTAGGTGTTCTCCTGTGGTGTGTGTGGCTAGGCGTTCTCCTGTGGTGTGTGTAGCTAGGCGTTCTCCTGTGGTGTGTGTAGCTAGGCGTTCTCCTGTGGTGTGTGTAGCTAGGCGTTCTGTGGTGTGTGTAGCTAGGTGTTCTCCTGTGGTGTGTGTAGCTAGTCGTTCTGTGGTGTGTGTAGCTAGGCGTTCTGTGGTGTGTGTAGCTAGGCGTTCTGTGGTGTGTGTAGCTAGGTGTTCTGTGGTGTGTGTAGCTAGGCGTTCTGTGGTGTGTGTAGCTAGGCGTTCTGTGGTGTGTGTAGCTAGGCGTTCTGTGGTGTGTGTAGCTAGGCGTTCTGTGGTGTGTGTAGCTAGGCGTTCTGTGGTGTGTGTAGCTAGGTGTTCTCCTGTGGTGTGTGTAGCTAGGCGTTCTGTGGTGTGTGTAGCTAGGTGTTCTCCTGTGGTGTGTGTAGCTAGGTAATCTCCTGTGGTGTGTGTAGCTAGGCATTCTGTGGTGTGTGTAGCTAGGTGTTCTCCTGTGGTGTGTGTAGCTAGGTGTTCTCCTGTGGTGTGTGTAGCTAGGTGTTCTGTGGTGTGTGTAGCTAGGTGTTCTGTGGTGTGTGTAGCTAGGTGTTCTGTGGTGTGTGTAGCTAGGTGTTCTCCTGTGGTGTGTGTAGCTAGGTGTTCTCCTGTGGTGTGTGTAGCTAGGTGTTCTCCTGTGGTGTGTGTAGCTAGGCATTCTGTGGTGTGTGTAGCTAGGTGTTCTCCTGTGGTGTGTGTAGCTAGGTGTTCTCCTGTGGTGTGTGTAGCTAGGTGTTCTCCTGTGGTGTGTGTAGCTAGGCGTTCTCCTGTGGTGTGTGTAGCTAGGTGTTCTCCTGTGGTGTGTGTAGCTAGGTGTTCTGTGGTGTGTGTAGCTAGGCGTTCTCCTGTGGTGTGTGTAGCTAGGTGTTCTCCTGTGGTGTGTGTAGCTAGGTGTTCTCCTGTGGTGTGTGTAGCTAGGCGTTCTGTGGTGTGTGTGTAGCTAGGCGTTCTGTGGTGTGTGTAGCTAGGCGTTCTGTGGTGTGTGTAGCTAGGTGTTCTGTGGTGTGTGTAGCTAGGTGTTCTGTGGTGTGTGTAGCTAGGCGTTCTGTGGTGTGTGTAGCTAGGTGTTCTGTGGTGTGTGTAGCTAGGTGTTCTGTGGTGTGTGTAGCTAGGCGTTCTCCTGTGGTGTGTGTAGCTAGGTGTTCTCCTGTGGTGTGTGTAGCTAGGCGTTCTCCTGTGGTGTGTGTAGCTAGGTGTTCTCCTGTGGTGTGTGTAGCTAGGTGTTCTCCTGTGGTGTGTGTAGCTAGGCGTTCTCCTGTGGTGTGTGTAGCTAGGTGTTCTCCTGTGGTGTGTGTAGCTAGGTGTTCTGTGGTGTGTGTAGCTAGGTGTTCTGTGGTGTGTGTAGCTAGGTGTTCTGTGGTGTGTGTAGCTAGGTGTTCTCCTGTGGTGTGTGTAGCTAGGTGTTCTCCTGTGGTGTGTGTAGCTAGGCATTCTGTGGTGTGTGTAGCTAGGTGTTCTCCTGTGGTGTGTGTAGCTAGGTGTTCTCCTGTGGTGTGTGTAGCTAGGTGTTCTCCTGTGGTGTGTGTAGCTAGGCGTTCTCCTGTGGTGTGTGTAGCTAGGTGTTCTCCTGTGGTGTGTGTAGCTAGGTGTTCTGTGGTGTGTGTAGCTAGGTGTTCTGTGGTGTGTGTAGCTAGGCGTTCTCCTGTGGTGTGTGTAGCTAGGTGTTCTCCTGTGGTGTGTGTAGCTAGGTGTTCTCCTGTGGTGTGTGTAGCTAGGCGTTCTGTGGTGTGTGTGTAGCTAGGCGTTCTGTGGTGTGTGTAGCTAGGTGTTCTCCTGTGGTGTGTGTAGCTAGGTGTCCTGTGGTGTGTGTAGCTAGGTGTTCTGTGGTGTGTGTAGCTAGGCGTTCTGTGGTGTGTGTAGCTAGGTGTTCTCCTGTGGTGTGTGTAGCTAGGTGTTCTCCTGTGGTGTGTGTAGCTAGGCGTTCTCCTGTGGTGTGTGTAGCTAAGCGTTCTCCTGTGGTGTGTGTAGCTAGGTGTTCTGTGGTGTGTGTAGCTAGGCAGGCAGTGATGTATGAGGGCCTTTGACTAGACTGCACCCCACACAATGAATTGTAGCCTCTGGTGTTTTAGAAATGCTGAATCCTGCCATCAATCAATAGATTGTTTGACCAATGGACTAGTAGAAAGGAGGTGAGACAGACTGATTGGTGTATGGATTGACTGGTTGGTTGAGGTCATTTAGAAAATGATGCCGGCTGAATCATGCGTCTCATTATGGTCAAGTTACTGAGCTGTGCCCAATCACAAAGCCTGGAGGCTCAGACTTGCTCACACGAACACACACACACCCACGTGCGCACACACGCACACACACACACACGTACACACACACGCACACACAGACACGCCAAAGATCGTTTCACCTGCTGACTCATTCAGCCCAACCCTACACAGCCCACTCGTACCCTGCTCAAGCCTGGGGCGTGTCTGTGTGTACCATATGTCCATCCGTCAACACCGGGACAAGTTGTGGCCGTTGCCACCCATCTTCCGTACCGTGTCACCATTACTATGGGGTTTGCTTGGCTAGTGGTGGGCGCTTACATCACAGTCAACACATCTGACATCACTAGGTTATGCCATAGAGACCTCTGGTTGGATATCTAAACAGTACAGACTACAACACAGATCTGTTTTTTCAGTTCCAGTACTCTACATCCAGGTATGAAAATGAACACCTGCCACCGGCCAAATGCAGGTAAAATAACCAATTGGCGACTAGATTTGGGAAGGCTATCTGAAAAAAATATATACTTGGCCGGTAGATTTTTTTCCTCTACAGTCCCCTTGGCAGGTGACTCACCGTGAGCCAAAAAGTTAATTTTCACCCGTCTACATCTCTCCACACCAATACTGCCGGTCAGAATGGAGGTCAGATGGGGTTGCCTAATAGGACAGGCTATTCCTGGAGGAGGTAGCCGACGTCTGTAGCCTACTCATCAGTCTTTCAACAGGTGAATGTCCTCCTAAAAGCAACACTTCCTGATAAATGACGATGCAAACCTACATTAAGACAATAAATCCTCCAGCCAACAGCAGAGCTAAGGTGGAGGAGACCCGGCTCCATCGGAGGTGTGATGCTCCCTCCCGGTGGCCATCAGTGGTAACTACACCATCGCTCACGGAGCTCAGTTGAATGGGGAATGTTCGTTAGCCAAATGGAGTCGAACTCTCCTCCAAGAAAGAGGCCCTGCTTCCGGGACTCTACTGTGGACAGGAGAGATGTACAAAAGACGCTAAATCAAAAGTGCTGCGTTCGTGTGAAATCTAATGAACGTCATCAGGGACCAGTGTGGCACGGTGGCTCGGTGCTCTGCATTGTCACCACACGGCAAGAAAGTCCTGGGTTCGACTCCCGCAAGGGGGCGCTGTTGGCACTGAGGGCATGTTCTCCGCAGGCCCCGTGTTCTCCCCAGGCCCCATGTTCTCCACAGAACCCATGTTCCCCCCAGGCCCGTCGGTGCTCAGGCGGAGCATCTCCTGGGCCTTGGACAGGCCCTGGAACTTCCTTTCAACATTGGAGCATAATGAGTGTGTGGGTTCTATTCTTTTCAATATAATATAATCAAATCAAATCAAATTACCCGTCTAAAGCAATAAATCCTTAAGTTCAACAATCAAATTGCTACAATAAATCACCATGTCTGTTGTGCACTGTTCAATTGTCAGAGCAGCTAGCGATACACAGAGCAGGACTGGCTAAGACAGCCATACGAACCAGACATGGGGCTGAGTGAATACAGACCGCCGCCCATGAATGCATTTCGTGGCTCTGTGCGCACACGTTTGGTATTGTTCCATTTGTTAGGTCGAGAACCCTATGCCGTCCAAACCCCGTGTCTCTGTGACTTCCCATGTCAAGATATGGCCTTTTCAATTTCCCCCATTGACAATGAATGGGGGGAAATTTTCCAAAAAGTCAACAAAAAAAAATGAATGGAGGTGAATGACCGGTCTGGTAGTTTTGCCGTAATCTTGCTTACAAATAAACCAATAAATAAACCTAACAAATAACCAACACACTTCACAGAAACACCAGCTGTTGTGGGGCAGAGGTAATTAGTCTATATAAATTCCTATGGAAAACAAAAGCAGGCCAGGTCCAGCCTGGCTTATGTGCGTGGCTGGCTTGTTTCTGTTCAGGACTGGTAGGATGGAAGCTAGTGATGCTACTGAAATAGCTTTGAATTGAAATGACATGAAATAATGTCTGATAAATAAAGATGGGTCTTGTCACCTGGACACATCAGTTCTAATGCTTCCAATGCTAATCCAGCACAATGAGAGCGGGATAGCCAGTTAGCTCATGAGCTCACAACAACTAGCAGCAGCTTCCATAACATTAATGGTAGCGGTCATTGGCTAAAGCAATTACACTGATGATAACTGTCAGGGAATGTTTAGAGACAACTGGCCTCAACCCTTTCAGATTTCATCCTTTTGTTCTTAAGCCTATTGGTTCAGTCCTCTACCATTTGCCATTCCAAACACCCCCATCCTCTACCTTTTGTAATGATAAACACCCCTGCCATGGTTTTATCATTACAACAGGAAGGCATCTCCAAGGGGGGCACACCCCTGACTTTCAGTCTGGCCTAGAGTGACCTTCCATTGTTATGTATAGGTAAATGGTAAATGGTTAATGGACTGCACTTATATAGCGCTTTTCCACCTTAGCGGCACTCAAAGTGCTTTACAATGGCCTCTCATCCACCCATTCACACACCAATGACGGTAGCTGCCATGCAAGGTGCTAACCTGCTCATTGGGAGCAATTTGGGGTTAGGTGTCTTGCTCAAGGACACTTTGACATGTGGACAGTTGGAGCTGGGATTCGAACCACTGACCCGGTATAGGTACTGCATTTGTAACGCGCTCCCCATCCAGTTGTTACACCGGTCCGGAGCACCATTCACACACCAATGGCGGCAGCTGCCATGCAAGGCGCTTGCCTGCTCATTGGGAGCAATTTGGGGTTCAGTGTCTTGCCCAAGGACACTTCGACAGGTAGTCAGGAGGAGCCGGGATTCGAACCACCGACCCTACGATCACTGAACGACCCGCTCTACCTCCTGAGCTATAGCGCCGCCCATACACACATTGTCCCTACCTGAAACCTATTCAAAATGTACCGCGCTTTCTAATATCACCAGTCTGAACCCATTGTTGATGATGTCCGCCATTTATTATGACGTGTTCAGATGGGTTAGCCAATCAGATCTCTGGAATCTTCTGTCGGATGAACCACTCCTTTATCTTGAGGTCCTTTTGCAATCGTATTGTTTTCTTAATAAATCAGACTGAACCTTTAGAGCGAACCTTGGCAAATCCTTTTTACTCTTGATCAGATTAATTTCCACTACATAACAAAGTCATCCCCACCGGGTCTTGAACCCCGGTCTCCCGGGTGGGAGTCCAATGGTCTCACCACTACTCTACCGCTGTGGAGATCGGTGGGTTGGTTTTGGTGAGCTGGGACTACTGCCTCTTGTGGTGCCAAGAGAGAAATGCAGGCCAACATTGTCCTGAGTGACGGAGTAAGGGAGGGAGGGAGGGAGGGAGGGAGGGAGGGAGGGAGGGAGGGAGGGATAACCGGACAAACGCTATAGGAGATGCGCTGGCTTACAGCCACGCACAAAAAGACCCGTATAGGAAGTGTCACTTGTCTGCCACTAGATGGCACTGTAACATCGCATCTCTCTACCCAGACAGCCACAGACCTCTCCATTCAATCCAATTCATCATCTCCATTCCATCCGCAGATCTACCCCAGTAAGAGACCTCACTGCAGTGACAGGCGCCGCCACTAGGTGGCGACAAAGACGGGTGAATACAGTGCTGGCGCGTGACGAGGCTGAATGGAAGGCTCCGTTACATCTCGGTCAGGCCTGACTGCACATAAACACTGAGCCACGACCAACTCTGCTGACCTCACCCCCCCCCCCCACCCCCGCTCTCCTTCTAGGTCAGCACAACGCTGCTCCCTGTCTAGAAACACACACTTTGACAAAGACGCTTGGTGGTCGAAAATGTGCCGGCTGTAAATGTGAAGAGCTTGCGACGTGCCAGCGCTGTGTTGGTGAGGAGGGCGCAAAGACTTTGGACCCGTCCTACCGAGACGGTCCATCTTGATTTGATACCAGGAGGCTGACCAACCGCCACTGACTAACTCACCCCCTCTCCCCTCCCACTGTCTGCGTTTTATATTCACAGTGAAGAATGTAGAACGCTGCCATGTGTCACCATCTATTGCATTGTGTGTGTGTGTGTGTGTGTGTGTGTGTGTGTGTGTGTGTGTGTGTGTGTGGACAGGTTGATTTAAGGTTGGCTTGGCAGGCCCAAAAACGAACAAAAGATGTGTCATGTAGGCTACTGTGGGAAGACACTGAACACAGCTGTCAAACTTTCTGACGATCAATCTCGCCGTGTCCCTTTAGGCTGTGTTTGTGTGTGTGTGTGTGCGCACTGATTTAAGAAAATAAACAAAGCCCTTTGAGAACATAACCAAAGCCACACACAAGTGTGCGCACACACACACACACACACTGGGATCTCTCTGATGTTAGATCACTGTAATACGAGTCCTGTCTCCGGAAATTCCCAATGACTGGAACGTTGAGGTCACAGGAAGTGTGTGTGTCATATGGCCGTGTGTCATAAA
>NC_140250.1:23600030-23665030 GCF_949987555.1 Borostomias antarcticus | reverse complement strand
AGCCGAACTGTGCCTTCTAGGCTAATGTTGCTGAAGAAGCAACACAAACTATAAAATTAACCTAAAAGTACTACGCAAAAAAAAAAAAGACAAGAGGCAGCAGTTGATAGGGCCGTCCCTAGTACCCAGACTACGACAACATGTAGACTAACGCTGAAACTCAACAGGACATCAGCAGCAGAACGATGGTCCAGTTTGGTCCAGTCTGGTAGTCACCTAGGTCTGGTCCAAACCAGCTGGAACGGGCCACTTCCTCTGGGGGTTAACTTGGGAGGGTTATCGACTGGATCTCCACACAAAGAGAGATTCATCCACACTGATGGGGCTCTGGTCTCCGCACTGCCAGGGACAGATTACATTCAAAACAGAAATAACACAGAGATAACCATCTCCCTATAGCAGCCTGCCAGCACACACCCTGACCCGACGCGCGCGCACACACACACACACACACACACACACAACCATCCTCCACAGGCTATGAAGGGTAGCTTTGACGGCCGTTTCTCTCTCACACAGACACACGCACACGCGCACACGCACGCACACACACGCACACACACACACCCACACACACACCCACACACACACACACCCACGCACACCCCTCCCCCAGGCGGTGATATGACAGTTTAACGACCGCCTCGGTCCCAGAGTTGATTGATGGGCAGAGTGTCATCACGCAACACATGACCACTACACAGGGACAGCAGATGAGGGCCGCGCGCCACACCGCCACCGGCGTGGACATGGATATTATACCTCCCTGCCTGACTGCTTTTCCTGACAGCCTGACTGGCTTCTTGGCTGGCAGCCTACCAGTTGTAAATGTGTTTTAACAAGACAAAGAACAAATGAGCTGTTATGAGAAGCTGGCTACCATGCAATTAGATCACAAAAGAAAGCCCGTGCAGTTAAAAAGTTAACGTGCAGAGCGCGTGGACATAAACACGCTGTGTTTTCTACCTAGAAGGTCTTTGGCGGTTAATAGCTTTTTCTCCCCCCCCATTCTTTTCAAACGCCGTTTCCTGTGGGAAGACTGGGAATAAAACCCTACAGTTAAACGTTATGGTAGAGATCTACGGCTGAAGAGACGGTCACCGCGTCGTTTCTGACGTACGGTCGGCCGCGCTAGCCTATAAAGGTCTGTTGCGGAGCGAGCCGAGGGGGAAATCTATTAAAGCTATTAAAAGATACAGCTGAACTAAGGGATTAGCAGCAAAACACAATGAAACCAAATACGTCTTTTGAAACGGAACGTCTCAGAAAGGTCAGTTCTGAGGAAGTAGGAAGATACCTGAACCCCTTGATTTCGCAAGAGCAAAATAACCAAAATAACCAGCTCATCCACGCAAAGGCCACCTTACATTCCTTCTCTGGCAGTGTAAAACCAGGCCCTGGCTGAGTGTGATACACTAGTAGGCCGTTAGAGTTGCTAGTTTCAGCGCCACGCGGTCGGACCGGGGGGAGGAACTGCAGCCGTACGATCGACAGAAGATGAACATCTGGACGGCGCCGTCGTTAGACCCATCTCCGGAAAACACGCCTCGCACACTATGGTTGAACGAGCTGGTAATGAGGTGGGATGTGTTGTGCGCGTGTGCGTGCATCTGTGTGCGTGCATCTGTGTGTGTGGGAGAGAGAGAGACAACGAGACAGAGAAATAGAGTATGAAGCCTGCATTCATTCATTCAATCCTGTGACTAGGCCTATACCAGCTGAAACTCTGTCTGGTCAGATGCTTGGTTACCATGTGGCGCTGCCCGCCTCTCTGTCTGGGCCTCTCTGTCACTAGGTGTGTCGCCGACGGGGCCATTCATCATCACTGCTGAAACATCTGCTCCAGCAGGCTCTGCCAAACACCAACAGCCCCCACACCACACACACACACACACACACACACACAGCATAGCAGTAGGTATCCCCCCCCCCCCCCCCGATGCTAATTCACTGAGACAATCTTCTCATTTGCACTGAGGGGCTCTGGCGTTTATTAAAGACCATAATCCACATGATCCTGCTACTAGCTTATACATTCCTCGGAAGCCGCCGTCATGTGACGACAGCCGCCATCCCTTCAGCGTCCCCCCAGGCCTTTAAACCTCGCAGCGATGCGCTTCACAGGAGGTCAGCCCAGCCCAAGACACGCTGCCTGACCGGGTCCCTGACCGGCTGTGAACCGCTGTTACACAGGAGCACTGACTAACAAAATATTTGATTAAGGCCTCACAGCTGTCCTCATGCTGCCTCCATTCCTCTCTGGCCCACAGCCTAGCAGAGCGACACGCTGGGAAGGCGACCGAGCGCAGGTGTCCTCCTGACTACCATTAGCCCACGCAGGAAACGGCGTGAATCAAAAGAGGTTTACAAAAGTAAACCTTAAAGCCGTTAACTTCGCTCTGCAAAGTGATTACAACCAGGGGTGAAAATTAACTTTTTGGCCTCACGGTGAGTCACCTGCCAAGGGGACTGTAGATGAAAAAAGTCTACCGGCCAAGTGTATATTTTTTTCAGATAGCCTTCCCAAATCTAGTCGCCAATTGGACATTTTACCTGCATTTGGCCGGTGGCAGGTGTTAATTTTCAGCCCTGATTACAACGCTTCTCCCCAGAAGATTTGAAACCCACTAACTAACTACGGGGATTCAATTCCGCCAGCTTTCCTACTCCTAATCATCGGACCCTACTGACCACGTCGTCAGGCTCTCTAACAGTGAGACCGCTTCCTAAATCAATGGGCTTTTCAGAGGCAAGACGGAAGGCTTACTGCCAGTAATATGTCAACAAGGAAAGGGCTATTCTCCCTCGTAATCTAGATCGAGGGCCGAGACCCATGAAGGCCTCTCAGTTCCAGCCACGCGCCACCGACCCCTCGCTCCATCTCCTCGCCCGATCGCCCGACGTTTACAGAACCTAAAGCCTCGCTTCCTGCTTCGCGACCGCGATCGTGCTGAGAGTGAGTGTGTATCGCGAGCCGGGAGGCCGGTGGCAGCAGCAGCAGCAGCCGCCGCCGCGGCGGGCTAGCGGTGGCGGACTGCGCGCTAGGCTACGCTAGCCGGCCTAAATGCAGAGTCACTCACTGCAGCCCCGCTGGCTCAGACAGGAGGAGACGTCACATCCAGCCGAGAGGCCGGCGCTGTGGTGGAGAGGGCGGCCCGCAACTGTAGCATGGGGATCCCAGACAACACACACACGCTCGCTCGCTCGCTCGCTCACACACACAGGCACGCACGCTCGCGCTCGCACACTCACACGCAGTCTCTCGCTCTCTCTCAATCACGCAATCACGTCGCCTAGTTAAATCATACAGCTCATGCCAGCCAAGCTATAATAAACTTGAATGTCACACAACAGCCTGTGAGCACAATCCCCCTAGGGTGCTTACTCAGGATCCACATATGGGCCAATAACCTTGTATGGAATCAATCAATCAATCAATCACTCAATTAATCAATCAACCAATCATAAACAAGAGAAGGTCACTCTGAATGACGTCGTTCCTCACCCGTCGTCTTCCCCGTCCACAGCCCTGAAGAACCCGGCGGACGCGGTTAAGGCACTGACCCCGGCGCTGCTCTGGACCAGGCCCGCCCCCGCCTCGGCGGCCAGCTTGGGCAGCCCCAGCAGGGCCGACTGGTGCTGCAGGAGCAGCCGCTGGGCGTCCTCCAGCTGGGTGGTGGTGAAGGAGGGGAGGCTGGCGTAGAGGGCGCTGGCCTGGGCCTGGACGCTGCTGTAGCCCTGGGCCACGGTGGTGACCTGCGGCTGAGACTGCACCATCCCCCCGCCCCTGCTGCCGCCGTTCTGCGCCAGGCTCGGAGGCTGGTGGTCGCCCGGAGGGTTGGGAGGAGGCGCGGCGGGCGCGAGGCCCGGCGGCTGGGCCGGGAGAGGCTGCATATGTTGCTGTTGGTGCTCCAGGAGAGGGTGGCCCATCTGGGGGAGCATCCCCCCAGCCGAGGCCTGGAGCGAGGACGTCTGCTGGGGCTGCTGCTGGAGGAGGCCCTGGGGTACGGCCTGGAGTTGGGGCTGGGCCATGGAGGCCACCGGCTGCTGCTGCTGTGGGGCTCCCATCATCTGCCCAGGTCCGAGCCCGGAGGGGGCTGGTCCGGTCAGGTGGGGCAGAGCCTGAGAGGTGGCGGGCTGGGGCAGACCCGGATGGGCCTGGGGGTAGTCCGGAGGTAGGCCGCCTCCCTGGCTCTGAGGCCTGACGTGCATAGGGGCCACCTGGGGGGCAGCGGAGGGCTGCTGGGGGGGAGCGTAGCCCATCTGCTGCTGGTGGACCCCCGCCAGGCCCTGGGCGGAGCCCGGGGGTTGGGTAGCGGCCGCCTGGGCGTAGGTGAGGTGCTGCTGGGGCGCAGCCGAGCCGGGGTGCCCCATGGTGGTCTGGAGGCCCGCCATGCCGACGGGGACCGCCTGGTGAATGCTGGCAGGAGTCAAGGGGGGGGCCATGGCGGTCTTCAGGTGGGCGTGGGTCATATCCTGGGGGTGCAGGTGAGGCTGAGCGTGGGACACGCCCCGGGGGAAGCCGGGGAGGGGGGCTTGGACGCCCTGAGGGGGCGGGGAGGTGTAATCCTGCAGCTGGGCTTGGGGGTGAGGGGGTCCGCCGGTCTCCCCGCTGCCCACGCTCTCCGCGTAGTGGCTCAGTGTGCTGACCGCGCTGCTCACGGAGCTGCCGCTGTTACTCTCCCTCTCCGACCCCCCGGCGAAGACGCCCTCCGGGGCAAACTGGCGCACGCTCTCCCCCGGCCGGACGCCGGCCTCGGAGGAGGAGGGGGCGGAGGAGGCGGCGGGGTTCTCCTTGTCGTAGTACTCGGCGCACGTCCATCTGCCCTTCTTGAAGGGCTCGGAGCTGGAGTCCAACTTGACCACCCTGAAGCGGGAGCTGGTGGCGGCAGGGGGCGGGGCGGGCTGGGAGGAGGAGGAGGGGACCTGGGCCGGGCACTGGGTCATCCCGGCCGCCCCGCCGTGGGTGCCACCGCCGCTGGCACAGGCGGCGGTGGCGGCAGTCATGGTGACGTTCGAGTTGACGGCTCCGCTTTGGTGATGCGGCGCCGCGCTGACGTTGGGATTGCCGCAGCCGCTGCTGCCCATAACGCTAGGGGGGAAGCCGCCGCTAGCACTGATGCTCCCACCTCCCACTACAGGCACATTGGCAGAGCTCAACATATTCACATTACTAACATTGCTGGTCAAGGGATTAGCTATGCTAACGGTAGCGCCTGCTGCAGAGCTGTGCATTCCAGGGACACATCCTGGGCCGACGGCCGCCACGAGTTGGCCAGCAGCAGCGACCGACGGGCCAACTGATACATTCTCCAGGGTGGCCCCCATGTTAGAAGGCATTTTTTGGCCCACGGTCATTAAAGCTCCAGTGGAGAGGGCCGAGGGGGTCCCCCCGGGCCCAGAGCAGGCGGAGTGGACCTGGGGGGCTTGCTGATGGACCTGGTGGTGATGCTGATGGTGGTGATGATGCACAGTCCCGTTCACCATAGTCCCTCCGTGATGTTGGGGAGCCCGGGTCAGAACGTGGGGCTGGTTGGGAGACATGGCTCCGGGAGTCTCCGCCTCATGGAAGTTATTCAGCGTTTCCTCAGAGGAGCTCCTCTCTGCCCCGGCGACGTCGTTGGCACGGGAGAGGGAAACGTCCAGGATCTCGGACGACGACAAATCTTCCGTGTGGGATTCGTCCAGGTCGTCATAGCTCTCCGTGTCCTCCGCGATGCTGTTGTTGGTGCTCACAGAGATCTGTGCAGGAGTCACGCTGGTGATCTGGAAGCCGCTCTTCTTCTTCATCTGGATGCCGGCTGACTGGACTGGCTGTGGCTGAGAGTGCAGGTTTAGGCTTTGGGGAGGGTGCTGGGGCCCGGGGGAGGACGAGCCGGCCGGGGGTTGAGACTGGATCAACAGGGGGGATGAATAATCATCGGCCGGGACGTGGCTATTGTTGATACTATTAGCCGGTGTCGACAACGTGGGGCCACTCCCGCTGCCGGTGTTGCTACCCCTTCGAGGAAAAATTGCCGGGTGCGCCATCTTTCTAACACTGCCCGAGTCTGCAGAATCCGGATGATGCATTGTGAAAGATCCCGGGGGGTAGCTCGTCTCTGACAGTCTCGAATAACGTTGAACTTCGTTAACGCCGCCGTTTTGAAAAGGTGAAGTGAGCAGATGGTATTATCTATCGAAATAACCTCACCCCGAAAACAGTTATAACCTCTTCAAATACAAGGTTAATGCCCTCGGGAATATTTAAACGCCCCCCGTCAAGAACACGAATGATCTCGTTTCCTTTTAGCTAGCTTGCTAGCAAACGTCAGCTGATGTGCTTGCCAGCCAGACACTGACGCGTATGTTAGTAAGACCCCGTCTCGTCACACATAAACCAACATAACGTCGTTATGGGGCTCTAAATCACCTTTATCTGATAACTAAATATAGGATTTCAACAAACAAAATCGAGCAATACACATCCAATGCGAACAGCAAACAGAAAAGTAACGTCAGCGTCCAACCTCCATCACTATCCACACACTGTAGGGAGTCGCATTTTTAAATTTATGAGGAAAAAACAAAAACAAGCAATCCTTTAGCGATGCACGGGTGTCCCGCGAGTAGTAGATCCACTCAGTTGTTGCCCAAACGGTCTAATCCACTCCGACAATTCATTGTTTTTAGTCCAATCTTTGCTGTATCACTCCTTCTCCCAGAAGCTGTCATGAGCCAGTCCACCTCCTTGCTCTGTGGCTAGCTATCCCTGTCAGCCTGTGACGAGACAGAAGTGGGTGGAGAGCTCGCTTGAAAACATGGCGACCGCGCATGGCTACTGTCGCCCACAGCAGCCAGACATAAAGCGGTCTGGCTGGGGACTGGAGAGAGAAGCGGGAGAGAGGAGTGAGGCATCAAGCGAAATGTCGAGTGGTCAGGCTACCATGAAGTGCCGATTCAGTATGGAGGAGCGGTGCTTTGTCCACCCTCATTAGGTAGAGCTCGTATCCCATGGATTCACTTAGCCTATCCCTGTTTGACGGCTAGGCTACCTATGACCTAGTTTACTGTCTGGAGTGACAAGATCATTCATGAAGAAGCCCAGGAAATGCTGTCTCGATCCTATTCCACAAACAACCCTTTGAAAATCAACCAAATGCATATGGACATATTTCTGAAATGATTAAACTGCTTATGGTTTAAAACACAAAACTAGCCTGTTTGGCTTCCAACAAAACATCAACAGCAACACAAACAACAAGATCTATTCTTTGTGGGGGGGGTTTCTGAAACAAAGGCATGGATAGAGGTGCTAGATCTCTCTGCAGACAGAATAGAACAACCAGACACATGTGTTGCACACTGCACTGATTATTCTACATGCCGGTATTGTTAAGAGACTCCTTCGCAATCAGCAAAATGTATGAAACATTCCCACTTGCGGTCTGCTACTGCTTATGCATGTTTACTCCTTGACTTCAGACATCAGGCAGAATGAAATAGGGGGGGGAGTCTATAGAGTAGCCCTGTGTGTGTGTGTGTGTGTGTGTGTGTGTGTGTGTGTGTGTGTGTGTGTGTGTGTGTGTGTGCGCGCGCGTTGTGGGCCCATTGTGTATTAGGTATTACAGGTCAGTGACCTTTTACTGTATGTCAACAAGAGGTGTGTTGTGAATGTGTGCACCTCCACCACTCTGTTCCGGTGCTTTCTGATTCATTCAGGAGGCCGTGGCTGCCATGGAGACTAGAAACAGTTTTATGAATAACTAGGTGAAAGACAGCTGGCATCATACATAACACATATTTCTGGATGTATTTATTGCTGTGTATTGTGCTGTATTAGACCTCTTCTCCTCTCTCATCTCCACTTCTCAGCCTCTCTTCTCTACTCTTCTCTTATTGGCTCTCCTCCTCTAGCATCCCTGACTTATTGGCCTGCTCACAGCCACCTGCCACTTCACAAACAGCAAGGGCCCCTCAGGACCGTCTCAGGACTGCTTTACACAGATGGGCCTCTGTTGAACATATGAGCAACAGAGGGAGGGAGGGAAGGAAAGAAAGAAACGGAGAAAGCCAAGGAGGGAGGGAGAGAGCGATAGCAGAAATAGAGAAGAAGACATCAGATGAAAGGATGGGAGAGGGACGATGGATAGAGAGAGGAAGAGGGGGAAATACAGCAAACGCAGAGTGGGAGAGATCAGTAGAGAGATAAAGGGGTAGTAGTGGGGAAGGGATGAAAAGGGAGATAGAGAGAGAGAGAGCGCATGTGGCTATCCCAAATAGAGCATGTGCCCATTGTGAGTGACTGGCAGGCTGAGGCCAGCCCAGGCAGGCAGACAGGCTGTACCCAACCATAGAAATGACGGAGGGAGAGAGCCAGAGAGAGCCTAATGCAATGTAAGCGTCTGGTGCTGTCAGCAGCTTTAAATCACACTGGCACTCAACAACAAAAAACACAGAGCACTATTGTGCTGTGCTGACAATAATGGTCAATTTATATACCAGAGTCTGCTTTCATTTTGAAAACACTAATCTTCTATGGGAATGGGGAAGATATTATAGTACTGTACATGTCTATGTAGGTCGGCCGACCTTCCTGCTGATTGACTCGGGATGTCCTGCATCCTCATCTGTCTTAGAAAGGGACATTTAGCCTTTCGCCAGTGTCTGGGTCGGCACTGACACGGAGACAGCGACAGCAATCAAACACCAGCAACCAAAATCAGGAAGCCGTAGGCCAGCTGTAATTTGTGGCTGTATGTCGGAGATATGACGATGGAGCTGCAGTGTGGTTGTGGTGGCGGTGAACAGAAATTCCTGAAACAACAGAGGCTTAGAGCCAGGAGAGGAGCGGCCCATGCCCAGTGATGCGGGGCGGTGTGTCTGTGCCGGTCCCAGGCCCTCTGTCTGGGGCTTGTGTCTACTCAGCCTCCCCCTCTCTGAATGGGAGCCAATGGCAAGCAGGGCCAGCCAGCCTGGATGCGGGGGTTATTTTTGTTGGACGGCCCTCCTAGCAGAAAATCAGGGTCTGTTGTACTAGGTCTTTAAATACCCAGGCCCAGCACACTCATTCATGAGGTTTCTTCCCACACATAGCCCCGGTTAGCTGGTGCACCCATACTTCCATAGCAGTGTTGAAATAGAATGGAATAAGATAGAATAGAATTATAGAGAGATGGCCTGCTAACCTGATAATCTAATCTCCTAAAGCTTTCTGGTCCGGAAGTTATTGCAGATAACAGACAATTATCAAGATAGCACACTCACGATTTCAGCCATATCTGTACGACGTGGATACATTTCAAAGGCAGTTTTTTATTATCAATTTATCACAACAGATGGATTATGTCATGCTGAATGGTACAGGATTTAGTGTGAGGGGTTCCTGTGGAATGTTACACTAGTGTAGTGTGTGTGTGTGTGTCTTCTTCATGTCCTGGGTTGTTCACTAATGACATCTTGCATAATAAACAGTAATGTATGTTATAGATAACCTTTAAGATTGTTTTAGAAGAAAGCACAACAGGAATGTGTACGTTATACAGTAGATAACTTAATGTGTTTTCTGAACACGTGCTCTTTATATGTGAGAGAAGTGTACCCACTGTTCATGTCGACCTAGCATGCACCCGTTTCTCTCAGGATCGTTCACTGACTTATCCAAGCACAGTGAAGCCAAAGAATCCACATCATTATGTGACACACCCTGACAGAAATGGTGCAGAAAAAAACACTGAATTGTACTCCATTTACCTTTACATAATCATACCATGCAATCAAGAAACCGCCCTTGAGAACAATAATCTATTGGTGAGATCTTGATTTACAACTTTTTAAAAAGCCATATCATTACTTGCCTTTAACCATCATAATTCTTGCACAAAGTCAACACAATGAATTAATCAAAGTGTAACCTTAGATTTTTGGTCTGGAAGATTAATTAAAGGAAATTGTGAGAACAGTCGCTGAAAATACATTGTTCAATAATGGAGATAAGATGACGTTGTGGCAGGGTTAAGGCCTTGCATCCAGGCTGACTTCATGTTGTTGACAGAACAGATAATAACTGATGAAGGACTTCATGAACCTAAACCAGGACACCCACTTACTACAACACAGACAGGGAAATAATACTGCAATCAGGACAGGAAGCTGAATGACACATTTCAATGTTGACTTGGGTGTAAAGCACTACCGAACACATGAACTACAGGTATCGCATATCAGCTTGTGATCTTGTGTCTGGTGCTAGATAAAGGCCTCCCTGACTAGTGGAGGGGTGGTACCTAACATTGATTTGAGAGGGTGAAACAGGGCTGAAATGAAATGGAACATGTTCTCAGCCCAAAGGCGCCACATGATTTATAAACTCAACTGTTCCATCTCCTCAAAGAACAACACATTTATTTGCCATGTGGGGGAGAGCTTGCTATTTTACTGTATACCTCAGAGTTGAGTACAGGCTGCTTACCACACATACTGTAACAGCAGGACTTGGTTTGTGACTATGAAACCCTTACGTCATATAGTTTTATATGCTGGCTCACTGTCATAATGCTGGTAAATTATCCTTTTCCCACTGGGGGGGGGGGGCGTTTTGTCAATCAGAACAACATGGGGTTGATGAATGGTGCTAAATCACATTATCCTTCCCTCACTGGTAAATCCCCTTATGTGAACATACAAATTCCTCTCCCGAGTCCTTGTAAGCCCATTGGGTAATTGATGAAGGACTTTCTCTGAGGGTCTGGTTTCCTGGCAACCACGCTGAGCGTACAGTGTTCCATAGTCAGTGTACCACATCTCAGTACTGCTCAGTTACCTTCACCACGATGATGTACACGGTCAACATGGAACAGGTCGCCTGTTTCTGCTAGCCAACTCTGGCGACCTGGATTCAACGTCATGCCACAGTGGTGTCAGAGAAGGGTGAAGTCCTCTGGAGTGGGGGTTCTCTGTGAGGGACAATAGTTAGTAAGTAAGTAAGTAAGTAAGTAAGTAAGTAAATAAGTAAGTGTTATTTATATAGCACCTTTCACAGACAGGGGTCACAAAGTGCTTAACAAAAAATCAATAAATGGCAAAAAGCACAAAAACACAAAAAACAAGGACAAAGAGTCAACAGAGGCCACAGAACGTAGGTCCAATGGAAGGGTGTTCCACAGCCTAGGAGCCATGACTTCGAAGACTCTCGCTTTTAGTCTTTAGTCTTGAGCGGGGGACCACCAAGAGGCCTTGGTCAGATGACCTGAGAGGCCTGCATGTGATGTAGGGATGGAGCAGGTTACAGATGTACACACGTGCCAGACCATGCAGTGTACCATCAAAATCATTTTGAAGCTGTTATTATAAAGTTTGAAAAAACTACATTGAGCCGCTTTAAACTGGATCCCTTGCTAAGGCAGAAGGGCCAGAAGAGCACGAGGTTGCCCTTGACAATGAAATCAGAACCCTGAGTTATGGCAACATTCGATTTGTGCGTGATGAAAAGGGGATTCAGAAGCTTTCATTGAGTTATTATCTGGACTGTCAACATGAGTCACAGTGAAACAAACTCAACGGGACACCACAGAAACTGGAGTTGTGTAAGTGTGTGTGTGTGCATGTGTGTGTCCATGTGCCTCCTTGTGCAGGTTTGTGAGTTTCATTGAGCATGGCACAGTAGATACAATACTGTAGATTAACTGAGTTGAGACAGGGAGAGTTTCAGTGTTGCTACACACTTAAAATAACTGCACGGCCATCTCTGGCTACTGTAGCTGATGTGTCCCATATCCTGAACAGAGGGGTAATGCATGAGGAATTTCATCACATTCCTGTGAGATGATAAACCGAGCTGAGCAGTAGGAGGTCTGATGGGCCTTGATGTGGCTGAGGTATATATGAATGTGATGAGGTATGGGCTCTGGCAGCTATGGGAGACATCTGAGCTCCTGAAAGCAGTCTTTTGTGTTCCAGCGATCTGGCCTTATCAGGACGTACTGTACTTCTTCTGGGTCACAGTGTTGAGGGATCTAAGAGGAACACAGGAAATGTGCTCAGCCAGTTCTGATATTTCCCTAGATTTACCTAGAGTATTTGGACAGAGGTGAATATTATCCCATTCCAAACAAAAGTTGTTTGATTAAACAAATATAAAACAGCTTCACGTAGAGGAGATTATGAAGCCATGATATTTGTAAACCTTTTGTAATTACCACCCTCCTCCTCCTCCTCCTCACCAGTAGCCTATAATGATCCTGGCCACATTCGCCCAGGAAATTACCATTAGGCCTACAATGTTTGGTTATCTCTCTTTTTTGTGAGCTTAATCGGTGTTCGCCACAGGGTGGTAGTATTGATATCTTTACCACAGGGTGGTAGTATTGATATCTTTACTATCGCCTATATTTTCCTATTTCTTTCCTCGTGACGTACAGTCTATCACGTGCTAAATAAGTGATTGCGACCAAGGTAGATTTGCGAGTATGTCAGAGAAAGAGGTCGATTTAACAGGCGCCAAACAAAATACCGGCGTGTGGCTGGTAAAGGTTCGTCTACAACTCTTAAAATATTATTTTAATTTGTTGAATCCAGGCTATGACGCTACTTTTATTAGGCTACGCTATTCAATTAGTTCTGTTTGCTCCTCCGACTCCACAGGTTCCCAAATACCTTTCTCAGCAATGGGCAAAAGCATCAGGGAAGGGGGAGGTTGGAAAGCTCACAATTGGAAAGTATGCTTTGCTATCACTGGGCTTTATATTAGGAGAATATGTCTGTCAAATAGATCTTGTAAATACTCTTATCATTATGTCCAATTTTTCTAAGGAAACAAGGGAAAGCAGAGGTAAGACAGTTATTTTCCAGCTGGGACTCACCACTGGGTGTCACTGTAAACCAACACCTAATGTTTTTCATGCCAATCAACCGAAGTATGGCAAAGAAACGTTGATGTCTTAAAGATCAACCGACGGTGTTGACGATGAGCTTTGTAAACGAGACATTTGAGTGCTTACTTTCAGTTTGAGACATTTCAATTTCACGAACTTTGGAGAGAACATTTGAGATCACCTTGGAGCAAAACATTTTCAGAAAAGTTGTGTGCGGTTCCCTTATGTTCCAGATTGTGTGTGTGTGTGTGTTTGATCCATGTGTCTGTGTGTTCCTCAGGTGTCCTTCACTCTGAATGAGAATCTGACAACCCTAACAGACCTGGGGGAGCAGGCCGCATTGCTGCGTGCCCCCAGAGACCACCCCTTCACCATGCACACCGTGGGGGACCAGACCCTGGCCGTCATCAGTGAGAGCTCCTCAGGTCAGTCTGTGTTTGGAAGTCAGAGGACTCGAGTCAGAGCCTGACGAGCCGACAATTGCAACAGATGCGCCGACATACGCCACACATAAATGCACTTTCCTGACTCCCGCCTACGCTACACACAGTGTCATGACATGCCTGTGTATTTTAATAAACCCTAACCTTAACGAGGGAAGAACGACACATCTGCTGGCACACAGCACGACACGCTGCACTTTTTTGCATCAGTTAACGGTTTAGCTACAGAAATACACAAAGGAAACGTGCAGGGAATGTCAATGGCGGTTCACTTTAGTAATTTGTACTCTTCTCCCCGAGTTCTGCCTGGCTCGAGCAAGTCGCAGGTAGAAAGTGGTTGCCAAGCAACAAGCTTTGCCATAGAAGCTGGCACCCGGTGAATAGAGGCCCAGGCAGCTGTAATGTAGTGTACTGTTAAAAGCCCATTCCTCTGGCTCCCCATTCCCTTCATCTAATTTGCTTTCACACCCACGCCCGCACACATGCATGCAAAGACACACACAGACACACACAGACACACACAGACACACACACACAGACACACACAGACACACACACACACACACACTCTATCTCCTCACTCTCTCTCCTTCCTCTCTCCTTCCGCCTTCTCTCGCTCTCTATCCCCGAATTTCTCTCTCTCTCTCCCTAATTCTATCTCTCTGTCCCCATATTTCTCTCTCTCCCTATTCCTCTCTCTCTCCCTCTCTGGGTGAAAGGAAAGCTTAATAAACAGTTGAGCTGACAGACCTGACGGCTCCTCCCCGTATGGAGCGAGAGCTCTACTCTGTTATTACAGACAAGCGGTCCGCCAGAGACCCCATCTCTGGAGTGCGCTAGAATAAGCGAACTGAAAATAACTTGACTCAAAGCCACCTGTGTTTTGAGTGATGGTGATTCAGAATTCTGTCATTGGCGCCGTCACTGCGTGGGTTTCTAATTGCTTTTGTGTAAAGTGCATGGCGGCTATGTTCTTCAAGGGATTCACTGTTGAAGACACCGCCGGGCTGGCAGGGTTTAGTTGGGATAGTTCAGCTGGGGGGAATGTACTTCACTGAAGTTGTCTTGGTCGCTCTTGTAGCTCCATATCCTGTTCGTGGAACATTTGCAATTTAAAGAGCATGTAGTCCACCTCAACATCGTGAGTCCCTAATTACGAACAGACTGCTATAGTATCCTAAGATAGTCTTTATATCAGTTTCATTCATAAGATATCTGAAGCCCAAGGAGGTCTCAACATCTTTAGCATGAAGGCCAAGGAGATCAAGGTTTCTTTATTAGTACCCACGGCCGGGAAAATGTATTGTGCAGATTCAGCAACCATCTATTATATACACAGTGTAACATTAACCTGCTTGGAACAAGCAACAGAGAGACCAGGAAAATAAACCACTAGACTGCATGTCGAGGCTGGGTTTGAACGGGTAGCAGCCGTGTTATGAAAACGTAAAATATTTGTGAAAAATGTGATCCAGTGAAACATCGTCTGACTGTGTACTGTAGTCCTGATAGTGGGGAGAGAGAGAGAGAGAGAGAGTAGGGTTGAAAATGTTTGATGCAGTAGAGGCATAATACTGTACACTCCAGAGTGCCTGATGCCTAGTGTGAGAACATTTGAAAAAAGTAGTGATTTGAGGTTGATCCCTTTTCCCTCATCACCCTGGTCTCTTTCTAGCAATGTGGGGTAAGAGTTAGTATTCCTCATGCCCTGTATCACAACAACATCTAGCCCTGGCAAGGAGTGTACTTGAAGTAGTATGGAGTTAGTAGTAGTAGTAGTAGTAGTAGTAGGTAGTAGTAGTATCCATAAAGATGATATTTGATTTGTTGTTTGTTGTCCTGTTGGGGCTTACAAGGAGTATGTTCTTGCTCATGGCATGCTTGCAAAAGCTCACCACTATAATCGTGTTGATATACTGGTCAAAGTATTAACCCACCAAAAAATTAATTTAAAGAAAGAATTGAAAGGTATTGGTAAAACCTGATAACCTGACATTCCAACTACAAGATTGCAGTGAGTCACAGCAACACATCCCTTTACCACACCTCAGAAGAGGAGCCAGAGAGGGGTCTCTCCACGCTTCGCTCTCTCTGACTCCGCTCTCTGCTCTCTCTGACTAATATCCCAGCTGTCAGTCCTCGAGCCGCCTCGGCCGCCTCGTCTTGTACATGTCTGCTGTAACGAGAGCCCCCGGGGTCTGAGCCTGGGGGAGACAGGAGGCTCGTTACCCGTTATCTCCTGTCAGGGCTCCCGGCCGCCTCTGCCTGGCCCTCTGCTCCCCCCTCAATTGAATGGCTATATAGCCCGCTGTCAATGTCAAACGATGGGTCCCTGGGCACAGACACGTAACCCCCCCCCCACCAATTTCATTTATCGAAATTTTGAATTTGCCCAATGAGACAGCATCCAATTTGAAGATGATTTGAGAAAACTCACAATAAAAGCATCTTTACCCAGCTTGGTTTTGACTCGAGGGACCTCAACTCTGTGGGGAGGACCTACTTTTTGGATTTCCCCCCAAAAGAGTTGAAGGGCCCATATTGCATGGAGTACTCAGCCCCTATAAAGTACTATAGATAAACACTCACTTAAAAACTACAGGTATCATGATGGTGTTTTTCTTGTGACGTCTTTTAAGTGAATTTTCAGGCTATTGCTTCAGTTTTTCAGCAGAATTTTTGAGGCTCTGTTGAATGAATGACAGCCTTTTGACTATGTGACAAGAAATGCAAAGGGCCCCCTGAGCTCTTGGACCCCTGGGCCCGGCAGGCCCGTTCAGTAATATGTCTTTGGGCCCATCCGCGCCACACAAAGAGGACACGTGGCACCCCCAGGACAATGAGTGGAATGATCAGAGAGGAACAAGGCAGCCGATTTCCTTTATCATCACCCGCTGGCCGCTGCCCTGTCACGTGGCGGTAATTCCTTAGTGCAAAGGTTCTGTGGTACGAACAAAGGTTCATCCACAAAGCCACAAAGGATTATTTGAGAACGTTCCGAGGTTCTTAGGTCGCTGAGGTTCGGTATGAGCGACGGGCTTCGGGATACATCGGATCAGGCTACTACTCAGAACGACGGTGTGCCGCCCTTCAAATGGGATGACTTGGGAAATTGAAATGAACCAAAGAAAGTTCTGACGCAGTGTGCGATGATAACCTTTGTTATAATGGCTTTCCAGGCTAGACTGGATACAAAGGCTGTCTGTTTCCTTCGGCTACTCTGTGATACTAATGACCAGCCATCTAATTTCCCAACTTTTATTATGAATCTTATTTGCACCTAGCAGCTGTGGGCTGACTTGCCTGCTTGATCTGGAACTGTAATAGTAGTCCCTTTGGAACTAGAGTAGTACAAGTCCTTGTGGAACTGGAATAGTACAAGTCATTTTGGAAGTGGAATAGTAAAAGTCCTTTTGGAACTGGAATAGTAAAAGTCCTTTTGGAACTTGAATAGTAAAAGTCCTTTTGGAACTGGAATAGTCTAAGTGCTGCTACGTGAACTGTCTCCTGCTCCCCTGTCAGACTGGGACTAATGGATCCGGTTCTCTCTGGACTGTTGCTCAGTACCACCCTCTCAACCACACACAGAGGAGGGAACCGTCCGGGGACGCACAGCCACCTCTCCCCTCCCTCGTCTTGTCCCCTCTCCTCTCTCTGTCATCGGCTTCTCCTCTCTCTCTGCCTGCCATGTCCACCCGTCTGTCTGCCCATGTCTGGAGAGAGAGAGCGAGAAAAAAGAGAGAGTGTCGCAGTGTCTCTGCCCTTACTCATCCACCTCCACTACCTCCAGTCGGTAGTCACGTACAGTACAGTACATCTTGAGTCTGTGTCTCCGGAACATTAGTCATCCTCAGCCAGCGCACCGCCATGGAAACCTGCGGAGGGGGGGCAGAGGGCAGCTCGTACTGCGAGAGTTTGCCCAGCAACAGGTGAGAGAGCGGGTCTAATCGCTGAGAG
Organism: Borostomias antarcticus; assembly: GCF_949987555.1. NCBI lineage: Eukaryota > Metazoa > Chordata > Actinopteri > Stomiiformes > Stomiidae > Borostomias > Borostomias antarcticus. Next base: position 23,647,779 of record NC_140250.1, on the reverse strand, counting down.
ATCTGTTGGAGGCACCTTGTACTTTTTCGCATAGGTTAAATGGACCACGCCCTCTCAACCCCCACCCATCTCTTCTCTTTTAATTTATCACTTCAGTTCTCTGCCCTGACTCCCCTCTCTGATACCTGTGGGCGAGTTATTCATCAGTCAGCGTTAACGAGTGCTGCGCTCTCATCAAAAATGGATGAGCCTGATCTGCAATTAAAAAGCTCAGGTTTGATGTTCTCCTCAGTGGACTGTCGACGGAGGGAGGCTCCTCTTTTCCTCGGCCTCAAGTCGGTGTACATTATGAGGGAGACAGAGAGAGCACAAAGGGGGGGAACTTGAGTGCGTTTGCCTCAGGTGTGTGTGTGTGTGTGTGTGTGTGTGTGTGTGTGTGTGTGTGTGTGTGTGTGTGTGTGTGTGTGTGTGTGTGTGTGTGTGTGTGTGTGTGTGTGTGTGTGAGTGATAAGGAGGGGGAGAGTGGGTCTGATGAGTATGGTTTCTGGAGGCAAGGGACTGTGCAGAGGTGGGCGTCTTCTAACCATAGATATTGTTCTATCCCCAGGCAGGACACACACACACACACACACACACTCACAGGGTGACCAGAGTTTATTTTGATTTCATAACAGTTCCTATACCATTATGTTCTCCGGGTTTCAACTATTTTGTCAAAGACAAATAGCACCTTTCAGTGGGGCAGCAAAGACATTAGCATCGGGAAGCAGGAGGGAATACCAAGTATACCCAGAGTAAACTCTCGTGTGTCGGGTTTGTCAGAATGACACGGTCCACTGTGCGTCACCGGCTCACTGCTTTGCACATTTCTGGAAAAACTAAAAGTGAAAGATGTTCTATATTTGGCATTGTTAGTGCATGGACGTGATGGCATAAATCGATGACACACATACAGGGCATTGATAGAGATATGGATATACTGTAAAAGGAGGTGAACCTTGAGGGAAGGGAGCAAGCATTATTCAACTGCCTGGCCTATATCTTAAAATATCCCCCAGCTCACTCCCAGAGGGGTGGGGCAGAGTCCCCCGAGGAATAGTCTGGAATGATGCTTCTGTGTGACGGATTCCACGGTGATCACAGTCACGCCCACCAACTGCCAGACGACACTCCTGGCTCCGAAAAGAGATTTTTTTTTTTTTAAGTTCATGCAGGGCTGCTAGTTGGTCTCTCTTTATTTTAGATTGACTGCTGAGCGATGTTCTGAGAGAGAGATAATATTCTTCCAGATGAACACCTGTAATTCTCTTGTCAGCGACGGCAAACCCCACTAGCCCGCTCTCGTTTGCTGTGTAACGATGAAGATATGTTGTCTTCATGGGGGAATGGTAAACGGGTTGGGGGTTGAGGAATAGACTGGTCTGCTTTTGAATGCTGGAAAAGATCTTAATCAACATTGTCTTAATGTTCAAGTTCTGGCAAGAGATCGTTGCAGGATATCAAGTAGGTGTGATGTTTATTTAAAGGCCCTACGAGGAGTGTCGGGAAGTGGAAGTGTTTTCCGCCCAAAAAGACCACATTACCCATGAGCCTCCCGTAAGGTCGTAAACCTTAGCTACCTGAGCCAGGTGTTTTGAAGACGGAACGATGGCCACCGACGAGGTAATTACATAGGTCTTAATAGTAACGTTACTTTTGACAATATATAACGGTCATATTTGCTCGCGCTGTCTCTTGACGGCGGCGTAGGCTACTGCAGTAAATCGTTTCGTCATTCCAAGGAAGTTCTGGATGACCCGACCACGAAATAATAATCTAAAAATAAACTACCTAGAAGAAACGACATTTTTCGAAAATGTACACATAAACAAGTGTGGGTAATGTAGATTCACCCACATTAAAATGAGACTGTTTCGTAACCAAAAATAAACTCCTCGGGGTACCTTTAACAGGGCCTCATCACCAGTGATGAGGATGATGATGAAAATGAGTAAGCGTGGCTAATCTGTGTACAGGGCCATCTGTCTTTGATCCATGCAGTTAGTTCCCCTTAAACATGACTATTGGAATAAGGTAACCATTTACATGTCATGGGGTTTTTCATATTGACACTATTGCACAAAAGAAATCACGGTTGATTGATTGCCATTATTCATGACTTTTATTTTGTGTAAAACACATTGACAGGGGAAGAACACATGTTACTTCACAGTTGGTCACAGCACTAGCGATCACAAAGAGGCGGTCTTTTGGTCCCGGTAGAGCACAGCATGCGTCATGCTTGGTGTGAACCCCTTGTGATTCTCTTATCCCACACGTCCACTCACCCGCCCAGTTTGGCTTTGATAAGAGAAGGTTCTAGAGATGAGTGGTGGTTGTGGGTTGTTGGTCTAGGAGTGGCAGTAGTCGTCTAGTCAACAATAGACTAGTCAACAGTACTGTTCAGAGAAAAAGCTTTGTCACAGAACTCTAAATACAGCAGAACAACAATATCACACACACCTACTGTAATATCTCACGGTACAAGGCGAGTTTGAAGGGATAGAGCCGTGTTATGAAAACATTTTTCATTTTTGTGAAGTGTGCTTGGATCCTGTCAAACATCGTCTGACTGTATGCGACACAGTCCTGTAGTGGAGAGAGCGTGGTTGAAGGTTTTTGATACCATAGAGACGTGATAAACTCCAGTGTGGCTGACGTCATAGTGATTTTTATCTTACTAGTGATTTGAGGTTGATCCCTTTGCCTAACTGTGATCGATCTCTTTTTAGCAGTGTGGGGTTAGAGGTGGTACTCTCCATGCCCTGTATCACATCAACATCTAGCCCTTGCATGGAGTTTAAGTACATAAGGAGTTAATCGTATGGTGATGTGGTTGAGAGTGGGTCGTATGCCCACCTCCCTTGTTCTCTGTAAAGCGCATTGTGTTGCTTCTGGGTATGAAATGCGCTATACAAATAAAGCTTTGATTGATTGATTGATTGATTGATGTAGTAGTAGTAGTAGTAGATGTAGTAGCGGTAGCAGTAGTAGTAGCAGTAGTATTAGTAGTAGTAGTAGTAGCAGCACTATATCCATGATGATTGATTTGTTGTTTAAGGGCTTACAAAGAATATGTTCCTGCTCATGGCATACTTGCAAAAGCTCAACACTATAATTGTGTTGCTATACTGGTCAAAGCATTAACCCACAAGAAGAAGTTGGTTTAAACTTAAGAAGAATTGAAACGTATTGGTAAAACTTGATAATCTAACATTCCAAACTCACCTTCTACAAGATTGCACAACAACATCCCTTTACCAGACCTCAAAAGAGGCGCCAGGGAGAGGCGTCGGGCATCTCCCCCCCACCCCCCCCTCTACTCCCCCCGTTCCTCGTCTCCCCGCTCCCCTACTCTCTCTCCCCTCTCCTACTCTCTCTACTCTCTCTCCCCTCTCTACTCTCTCTCCCCTCTCTCCTCTCTACTCTCTCTACTCTCTCTCCCCTCTCCTACTCTCTCTACTCTCTCTCCCCTCTCTACTCTCTCTACTCTCTCTCCCCTCTCCTACTCTCTCTACTCTCTCTCCTCTCTCCTACTCTCTCTACTCTCTCTACTCTCTCTCCCCTCTCTACTCTCTCTCCCCTCTCTACTCTCTCTACTCTCTCTCCCCTCTCTACTCTCTCTACTCTCTCTCCCCTCTCTACTCTCTTCTCTCTCTACTCTCTCTACTCTCTCTACTCTCTCTACTCTCTCTACTCTCTCTCCCCTCTCTACTCTCCCCGTTCCTCCTCCTTGCTCTCTCTCCAATTCTCTACTCCCCCCCCCCCGCTCCCCTACTCTCTCTCTCCCCTCTCTTCTCTCTACTCTCCCCACTCCCCTACTCTCTCTCCCCTCCCTACTTGACGAAGTGCAGCGCCTCCGCCGACACCACGGAGCCCTTGCTGCTGTCCAGGCTGGTGATGAGGCGGAAGCCGGCGCGCAGCGCCAGCATCACGGTCTCCAGCTTCAGGGAGTCCAGCGTGCACAGGAAGGTGCTGTCCTCCTTCAGCACCAGGCGCGAGCCCGGCTCCGACTTGATGAAGTGGCGGAACTGGATGACGTTGGACGACACGGCGAACTCCTCGGGGAAGCTGTCGAGGCGCGACTTGGAGATCTGCACCAGGCGGCCCTTGACCCTCTCGATGAAGGCGGGGTCGCTGCAGTAGACCTTGAGGCCGTGCGACCTCTCGTGGTTGTCCGTCACCTCCAGGAAGGCGGGCTCCTTCTGCGCCGCGCGCCGGCCCTCCCACTCCACCACGGCGTCCGCCAGGTCGCCCAGCCGGTAGAACTCCGCCTCCCGGCGCAGCAGGCCGGCCTCCCGGAAGTCGTCGGGCAGCTGGAGGTCGCCGGTGCGCAGGAAGTTGAGGACGTGCCGGAAGACGGGGCCGTCGCGGTCGATGAAGGGGTTGCCCATGGTGTCCGTGTGTTGGACGGCCCTCTTTCCGTTGGCCACCTCTTCCAGGACGGACCCCTGGTGACGGGTCAGGGTGGTCCGGTGGGCCGCGTACAGGAAGCCGCCCACGTTGAGGGTGATGGTTCCGGACGATTGCTTCTTGAAGCTCTTGCTGGGCTGCAGCAGGTCCGGGTTGATCTGCCTCAGTTCACTCTCCATCCTTTTGAGGTTCCATTCCATGCCGCTAGCCCTCCAGCCGCCTCGGAACGAGCTGTGTGTGTGTGTGTGTGTGTGTGTGTGTGTGTGTGTGGTGATGTGCAGTAGGAGAGTGAAAGGGTGTAAGATTCAGCTGTGGTGTGTGTGTGTGCGCGCGTGTGTGTGTGCAGCGCCGAAGGGTTGTAGTTTGAGGACGAACGCCGAGCACACTGGTAGTCAACAGAGTCTGCCACTTAATGCCTCGCTCTCTGTCCCTCCCTCTCCTCCTCCTCTCTCTCTCTCTCTCTCTCTCTCTCTCTCTCCCACCCGTTCTCTGCTGATTCTCTACAGTGGAGGATTCTTCGTCACAGTGTGTGTGTGTGTGTGTGTGAGAGAGAGAGGGAGAGGGGGGGGGGGCAACGAGAGGAATAGAGTAAAAGCATGAGTAAAATGGGTGCTTGCCTTTTTGTCCTCTGTCTCCTTCCTATCTGTCACTCTCTCTCTCTCTCTCTCTCTCTCTCTCTCTCTCTCTCTCTCTCTCTCTCTCAGTAATTACCCCTCTTCTGATGAAAAGGCTCATCAGCTGTGCTTCAGCATGCGACACCCCGGGAGGGCCCCACTCACACACACACACACACACACACACACACACACACACACACACACGTGTACAGACACCCAACGCACCATAATAGGCAACACAGCAATGACGTTTTTAAGAGCTTTATTGATAATTTTAGTACATTACAAAGCATCCCCTTCCAACACACAAAAACACTTGCGCACGCACACACACACACACAGCGCCAATGTGCTGGTCTGATCTTGGTGGTGAGAGTGTGTCTTGGCTGCTGCAGGAACCTGGTGGTAAGTGTTTTTCTTGGATGTAGAAATCCCCCAGCATTAAACCATCTGTTTGCATCCCTACATCTGAGCCGGGCATTCACAGGCATCTCAGTAAGAACAGAGACATGGGTGGGAAGAAAGGGTTTATTTTCCGTATTTAACGTATATATAAATAACTATAGAGTATTTACACTGTATGTAGATATCCCGATTCATCTTCCTTGTAAGCAGAGCGAGGTCACTGGAGTTCGCACGTTTGTCTCTTGTCTCCTTTTTTTTTTTTTATCTCCGTCTATCTGCTCGGAATCCTGTGGAGGAAACGGTCCAATTACAGCGGTCTGCGGTAAAGACTTTCATTAGGCCAAAAGCTCGTCTCCTGCTCCAGGGGGGATTTGGGCTGGCCGGTAATTGGGCTCACGCCTCGCCTCCGTCTCCGTCCCCTCCTAGCTAATATCACTACCCTGGCTCATTGTAGGAAAGCTCCTAATGTTGCCGCAACTGTATTTCCTGCTGGAGGCCCGAGTGCTCCTTTGATTACCGATTATGGTAATAATGATGTATAGCTAAGCCTTCCGTGCTGTTGTCGGTTTGCTGTTGATACCATTGCCCCCTAACTAACACGATATGCAACCAGTCGTTTTATTGTTCTCGTTGAGCAACCAACGCAGTCAATAAACAAATTAAATAAATATGCGTAAACTGATACTCCTCCTCGATGATTCTCTGACCGGAGTCACAACGCTATAGCGTTCACTAGCTCTGTTCTGTGCATCTTTAGAGGCCTCTAGATCTCAATTTCACTCACGACAGACAGACGGTTGCTCTCCTAGCGTATGAGCACCGTATATTGTTTATATTGATTACGCCTCTGGGGGAAACTAGCACCTTCATCAATATAGGCCGCCTGTATAGAATGCAGAGAGGCTGTAGGGAGGCAGTGGCATTGACTAAGCACCTGAACGCGCTGGCAGAATTGATCACCGGAGACGACTGGAAAGACTTTCTCTCTTTCTTTCCAGCTTCCCCCCTCCGTTGATTTCTCTCGTTCATAGCTCTCGTCTCGTGCCCCTGGCTCCCCGAGCAGAACTGCCATCACAGTAATGAAGCGCGCAGCAGTCGGTTGATGTCTGGGATCGGTCGGTTTCCCTGCGGGGCTGCGCCACAGTCGGTCTGACGCAGTGGTTGGCGGGTAAATGACGGGTTTCCTCCCTGTCCATGTCAGGCTGCTTTGTGCTCCACCTCTTCCTCTTCCCTCAAGCCCGAGCTAAACGACGTCGACACAAGAACGACGACGAGAACGAGAATGACGCCCCCAAGTTAGACGTAACGTTTTAGCAGCGTTGCCAGAAGTTATCAGGTATGGACGTTTTTTTGGGTGTCTTAATTCAAATAGCAATGCATTTTGCAATTGACAATTCAAGTCCTACCACTGTCTTACCAGTGTCTTACCAGTGTCTTATGGGGTACTTAACCGGTACTTACAGGTAGGTACGGGTTACTTGCGGTGCAGAGGGGGCGTATTATGGAGTGCACAGGAGCGTAGGTGTTTGTACTTACGGGGAAGTACGGGGTCAAATTGCATGACCAAATTGCACATTGAATTGTCAATTGGAAAATGCATTGCTATTTGAATAGAGACCAAAAAATTATGGCAATATGAAATGCAATTGATTTAGCTTTCATTCAATTTTTTCATCAAAATAATTCAAACTGAATTGAGGATTGCATTGCCATTTTGCATATTGAATTGCCAAATCTAAAATGCATTTTCAAATTGCACGACCAAATTGCATATTGAATTGCCAGTTGCAAAATGCATTGCCATTTGAATAAAGAGGGCAAAACATAATCAGGGTCACCTGTTTTAAACAGACCCTGACAGTTATCTATGAAAATAATTTGTTTTGAATGCATTCATTTAGGGCTGCCTGTCTTCAACCAAATGAAATCTTGGTCAGCCTGTCCTCAGGCCTACATTTCCAAATTCGGATGATCCTATTCCTTCGTTATTAACTAGGCCTCATTCGTTATTCAGTATAAGTTGTATTATTGTTTCTTTTGATGTAGGCCTAGGCCTTTTTGACTATTATAATGCATAAACGAATAACACAGAACAGATTAGAATAGCAGAACACAATCTAATCAAATAGCCTAACACAATTAAATAAAGAGGATGCATTTTAGAGATGCATTTTAGAGACTGTGCTGGAGTTTAGACTCTTGTCAGCATCCGGCTCAAATCACCCATCAGTCTTAACATAAATCATATAAAAAGGAAACTTAGTCTATTTTATAATAGCCTAACAAGCTTTATTGCTCGGGTAATAGAATCTTGGTCGGACAAGAGTAGGACATTAAATCCTACAATCACATTATGGGCTTTAAAATGATGTGTACAATAGCCGAGAGTGCTTCATCGTTATCAAAACGAGAACGCCGTTGCCTGTTTTCACGAGGGCGGAATCGAGGAAAATGAGAACGAAAACACACCTCGTGGCGTTTTCAAAACTTCACGGGTTTTCACAACGCTAACGCCGTGTTCATGTAGGAGTAGGTGCAAACGGGAACCCAAAGTCCCGTAGGCTAAACGGGGAGGAAACGACGCCAGGTAACCCAGGCGTACACACACACACACACACACACACACACACACACACACACACACACACACACACACACAGGGGATCACCCCCATCCCCAACAAATGGATACGAACAGTCTAAGACCTTGCACCACTGCATTTTCTTAATTATCTCTATAGTTTTGTTTCATATCTCTCATATATATATATATTTTTATACTACAGTTTTACCCTGCTGCTATTTTATTCTGTCAATTGTTGTTCTGATTGTGCTCTGTGTGTCCATATACTTTGCGTTAGCACCTTGCCAACTGGAGAGTATTTCATTCTGCCGTATACTGTACTTGTATGTGGTTGGAATGGCAATAAAATTGACTTGACTTGATAATTGCAGGTTTGTTTACTGGTAGTCAGGTTTGCACAAGCAGATCCATATAAATGAGTTCCAAGTGGGAGGGAGATGATGTACCAAGATATGCAACAGGTCTGCAGTGCCTAGATTTTAGAACAGCTGCCGGGTGCTCCCTAATGGCATTTTAGAAGAGCACAAATGACAAACAAACTCTCACAATCGAACTATCACCTCGTTGCTTGGCAGCATGTAGGCACACAGGCTGTTGAACGATCAACAGGACTGAAACACTAATTAAAACAGAAGAGATGCAATGTCAATGGAGACACGGCAGCAGTTCTGCAATGCAGTAATACTGTAGCAAGTAGCAAGTGAATTGCTTCAGGGTGCTCTGTGTGTGTGTGTGTGTGTGTGTGTGTAGAGTGCGGGGGTTGGTGGATGTTTGAACCTGCGTTGGTGGGCAGGTGTGTTTGTGTTTATGACACATGTTTGACTGCCTAAATCCAGGTTGATATCTCGCCAGGTATGACGTGTGAGTGACACCAACGGATGAACCAGGCACCCAAAGCATGATTTCTAATCGTAATGCGATTAGATGAATCATCCTGACGCTCGAACCGCTAATGATGGACTGGCAGAGATGGTGGGTGGATGACCTGTTTTAGCTTTCAGCCTCAACGGAAGATAATCAGGAGCAGATAATTATGCAGCCGAATGTGAAAATCTGTTTTAATTGACACTTTGTTGTCTGAGAAAAGTAATACATGTGACTATTTTGTAATAACAGTATAAATATGTCTCTTTTTTCGTTAAAACCTGTTGGAATTATTCATCGGTCTGGTTTCGGTGTCTTTATGAGACCGAGCTCCACCGCTGAGTCACAGACTGCTGTGAAGCTGGCATGGCAACCGTATGAAGCGGTCGCATGTGAGGTGCGCGCTTACCGTGCCTACGTGACACACTCTCCGGCGTCGCATGTCGGGAACCTTCCCCTGGCCTTCTGAGGCAGGAGGAGCAGACGCGCCCGCAGGTGTACCGGAGGTCTTTGCAAAAGGCGGCAGGGGTGACACACAGTGGGGTGACCGTTCCCCCCCCCCCCTCCGGAGTGACCGTCCCCCTCCGGACAGCATTGGGTGTCCCAGGCTTGTTCAGAGTTAAGTTGGGTGTGAATGACATTTTAATATGGCGTCTTCCTCTTTGATTCTTCCCAAGCCAGCTCCTTCCCTGGCTACTCCCTTTTCTTCTGATTAGGGCTGGGTATCGATTCAAATTTCAAGAATCGATTTGATTCCGATTCACAAGGTTCAGAATCGATTATCACGATTCGATTCGATTCAATATCGATTCGGTTACTAAAACCTGTTGTTTTTTTTTAGCTGTAACCTTAATTACATGACTGCCAAGTTATGCAACACATCAATACTAGGGCGGGGTATCAATACTGATTTCCAAAAATGAATGAATCATTGAATTAATTAATTAACTATTCATTCCTTAATTTATTCATTCATTCATTCATTAAATAAAAGATCGATTTTGGGATTCATTAATCGATTCCGAATCATTTGATTAATTGATTTTCTTTAACCCAGCCCTACTTCTAATCATGTAGAGGACCCAGCCCAGGCAGATGAGATGGTTCTGGGCCCTCTGTCACAGCATTGTCTTCTCAGATGGAGGCGCGCACTCACACACACAAACACACACACACACACACACACACACCCTCCCTAATAATAAGACCTGTTCTCCAAGGCTGTGTGTGCGTCACTGGACTGAGACAGAGAGGAGTTAAATAGCAGAGGGGATCGAACACAAACACTTAACTACTGTGGGAGATCAGTCAGTAGCGTGTGTGTGTGTGTGTGTGAGTGTGTGTGTGTGTGTGTGTGTGTGTGTCTCCTCTTTCTTCTCTCCCTCTATTCTCTCTGTTCCTGCCTTTGTCCCTGTTCTGTTCCCTCAAGGCTGAACACTCTACCTTTCCCAAGGGCTGCCAAAACTTTCATGAGATGTTCTGTTTGAGCGGGATCTTGATTTTGTTCCACATTAGATTGTGTTTTTTTAGATTAAGGACAAAGGCATTCAGAAATCTGCAGGAGCTCCTGAAGCAAATTGTTATTGGAATATGTGAAGAGAAAGGGAGACGTCTAGGGACCTGCAGTGGGAGGTGGAGAGGGAAAGGAAGGGGGGTAGACTGTGTTCTGGCTGCTCGGCGAATGCTAGGACCTCCATGGAAGGTTCCTGGGAGCAGATGGGGGGGTTGGAGTGGCTAGAGGATGAGGGGGTGGAGGAATGACCTCCGAGCGTTCTTTCCTTTCTCTTGTTCTTTCACGTCCTCCGCCGCTCGCCCTCTCCCCTCGTTCTCTTGTCGTCAGGTTTCCCCATGTGAACTTTGAACCCCGGTGTTCGCCGAGGCCGGCGAGGTTGGGCGGGCGAGGTTAGAAGACCACACGTGGCGCAGCCTCCGCTCTCACTCCTCCCTTTCTCTCTGCTCCCCCGCTCTGGCATCATCCCTCTTCCGTCCTCCCACTCCTCTCTGACCTCCTCCTCCTCCTCCTCTCTCTCTCCCTCCTCCGTTTTCCCTCTCTCGTACTCTTTTCTCTGCTCTTCTCTCTCTCTCTCTCTCTCTCTCTCTCTGAGTTTGCAGGGGCATCTCTCTCCCACGTAGCGCAGTCCCCGTGGACCAGCCCGAGTTTTAAATCACTGAACCAACAGCAGAGGCATGGAGGAGGGCTGGCGGGAGAGGCCAGATGGTGGAGAGTGGAGGGAGGGAGGGAGGGAGAGGGGGAGAGAAAGAGAGAGAGAGAGAGAGGAGTGAGGTACAGTAAATGCCATTTTCTCTCACTCAGCCTCATGACCCTAGCCTGTGGCTCCAGTGTGGAGTTTTTAGCTAAGTTGAGTGTGTGTGTGTGTGTGTGTGTGTGTGTTTGTGTGTGTGTGTGTGTGTGTGTGTGTGGTGTATGTGGGTGTGTTTAGAGAGTTCCATTGACAAGCGCTCAAACACTCATCACCAGTGGTGTAGTGGAGGGTATATACGCAGGTATACGGAGATATATTCACTTCTTTATCCAGGGACTAACAATATACCCACTTCTTTAAACACCACTAAAGTAAAAACGCTAACATTTCTGCTACAGTATACTAGTGGCACAGATAAGCATAACAATTGTGTATTGTATTTTGTGATAAAAGCATGACATTTGGTACAGTTATAGCCAAGGGCATCATGAATTTTCAATGTCGCCCATGGCAACCATTTTTATGCCTTCGCCGGGTTGTCCGTCCGGCCGGCCAGCCGATGTTTGTTAATGCAATATCTCGGGAACGCATTGATGGAATTTCTTCCCCTTTGGTACAAATGTTTACTGGCACTCAAGGATGAACTGCTTAGATCGTGGGGGTCAAAGGTCAAAGTTCAAGGTCACTGTGACCTCACAAAATGTGTTTTTGGCCTGATGAACACAATATCTCAAGAACGGCTTGACAGAATTTGTACATATTTGGCCAAATGTCCAGTTGGACTTAATTAGATTAATTGGATTCGATTTTGGTATTTAAATGTCAAAGGTCAAGGTCACCGTGACATCACAAAAGGCACTTTTGAACGCTAACGCTAGCTAGCTAACGCTAATCCTAATGATAATGCTAGCTAGCTAACACTAATTCTAACATTAATGCTAGCTTTAGCTAGCTAGCATTAGTGTTGGCATTAGATTTAGCATTAGCGCTAGCTAGCATTAGCGTTAGGGTTAGGTTAGCAGTTAGTCAGGGTTAGGGTTAGTTAGGTTAACTGCAACTGGCATTGTTGGGCAGAGGCATTTAGCCGCTATGCAGTTTTTCTAGTTCAAAATGGCTGCCGGTGATGACAGGTTTTTTTGATACATTTTCTTATCAGGGATGGATATCATATGATATTGAGGACATCATTTGTTGAATTTAGCAAAATTAATTTTAAGAAGTCGTGTTTTGCAGAAATTGTAATAGTGTGGATGTCGAAGCACATCCAGGACATACTGGTCACACCAGTACTGTGAAATTCAGGAGATGGTGGTGCTGTGGGCCTCAATGACAACGATTCTGCACTGCTGTGATGGATGGTAGCAGGACCAGAAATTGCCTGATCCATAAAGGAGTTTGAGACTAGCTCCAAGATATCGGGAAGATCAGATGACATGTCACCATGGCCAAACAACAAGTGTTCAGATCTCTTTCATCAATGATGTCCGTTCTCTGGTAAGTACAATGGAACACCTTGGACACCCATTTAAAGTGGTAAGCAAGGACCTGATTGCACTCGACTCAAAATAAATGGCTGAGCCTTCAGCTGTTGAGGCAGTCAGCAAGGTGAAGCCGACAGGAGAGCAACAATTTGAAGCTTTCACTAAAGAATGCCTTATTGAAAGAACAAAGCCATTGAATGATACCACCAAGAAATACGGTGATGGTGTTCAGTACTTCAACTGTGAGGAAAGTCTCAAAAAACAAGCAGCAATTGGTTTCTCTGAAACAAGACATGGAGCTCTTTTCAAGGTTGTACATTGCTTGACAGACCAGAGAACCTTGTTCTTTCGACATGAGAACCAGCGATGTCCGATGGAGGGGGGTTCTCCACCTGGGGCTGAAGTGTGATCCTCTTTCGTGCCTGGAACATGTTCATAGTGCATAATCTTGACAGTCTCAAGGTAACCTGCACTATTGTAGATGGGGCAGCTGTCATCTAGATGCTAAAACAAACTTCTGTAAAGAGCTTCAATGAGTTTGCCTAGGAGATCTTCATTCCATAGGAACTGGCAAAACCTTCTCAGAGTTGACAGCAATAAGGCAGAGTAGTTCACCTTAAGCCTAATTTATACTTCATAAAACGGCTCATGGCTCATGGCTCATGGCTCTTGGTTGCCATGGAATGGAATGCCTGGGCATTGTCTTTAGCTTCCATTCCATGGCAACCAAGAGACATGAGACATGAGCCGTTTTATGAAGTATAAATTAGGCATCTGCTCAGATGGTTTGTGCAGGAAGACAAACCGCTTGTTGTCACAGATGATGTCAACATCTCAGTAAGCCACCACTTCCAGATCGGTGTTGAATTGCTCCATGTATACACGAGGAAGCTGTTAGTCACATGTTATTACATGTGGCCCATGCAGCAAGAAATGCCAAGACAGATATGCCAATGCATTTCCCTTACATTGTTTGGCAGTTTGATTTACTTACTTTTCTTGATTGCTACTTTCTTTGGTTGTGGTTTCTTTGAATGATTTCCTTTTTTCTGCTGATAAATCCAGCTTCAGCTTGTATGAGTGTGTGTGCAATGCATGTTTGTGTTTGCGTCCAAAGTTCAAATCATCTTCATGAATTCAATACTAGTGTAAATAAATCAAAGCTTCTTTCTTCTTTATAATTCATTCTTTCCACTAAATGTTACGAGATGATAGCATACGGATAGGATACACGGTTGACGTACGTCTACCAGGACCAGCACACCTGTCTCAATTAACTGAGGCACAGCCATGTTTCCATGTGAGGAATACATTTCCTGTCCTTTGGCTTGGACAGATGTCCACGGGTGGAGTCATTGTTCATTTAACATTCACAACTATGTATGTTCTTTCCAAAAGTGTCTCCCAACAGAATTTATTCTGGCCATTGTGTAAAAGGCAAAGATGTATATTAATGAGCGAAATCTGTAACAGTGATTTCTCACTGTTTGCAGGTCTAGGTGAGTGGTCTAACGGGGTAATACTGCTCCCACCCTGGTGTAATACTGCTCCCACCCTGGTGTCCTGTCTTAGTGAACACTTCCCCCACAACAGGCATCCCAAACGAGGCCCCCTTAACACAGAATAATCTCTATGTTCAGCCTGAACAAGTTTCAAAGCTGCGTTGCCAATTACACGGCATGGACCCGCTGCTGACAATCACCTGAAGTTGAAAGGTGGTTGGAAATCTCTTTTAGAGAGTGTGTAAGCCTATTGAGCCTTTAATGTTTCTGTATTTCAGGGACCAGGTGTGTTGAAAAGAAGATACCGAGAAGTAGCCAGATAAAAGCAATATCAAATGGGAACTAACCCTTCAGCAACAACAAACACCAACACACACCAACTGGACTATGAGGTTGGCTGCATCCAATCTTGGCTGTCTGGATGGGACCAGCATGCCTTTCATTCGTACAAATACATCAAAAGCCAGAAGCCCAGTGTTGGAAAGAACATAAAAAACTGAAAACAACAGCAGAACAGAACAAAAGAAATAGGAACAGTATAATTGAATCACAGCATATAAAATGGCGTGCATGTGCGTGGTTTGGAGAGGAGTCACAGTTGAGAGGGCTGTGTGGAGAGCAGGCTTTTAAGTCCTCAGCGAGATGCACTCTATTTGAACAAGTCCACCTCAACTAAGTATGCCTTTGGATGACTGGCAGAGACGAGTACGAACCCTCCGGCCTCTATTGAAATGAAAAAAGTTCCGGCCAATCCTTCAGAAATTAGTTGCACACGCGTGTGGGTGTTGGTAGATGGAAACATTGAAGGCAGTCAACGTTTGTTTCAGACAAAATCTGTCTGGAGGGGATGGTGGTGCAGAGAGCAGAGTGCAGACCTGCTGTCAACGAAAACTACATGAAGCTGAAGAAGTAAGTGGAGGTTTTTCCTAACCTGACTGCGTCAGTCAGCCTGCTGCTCTGCGATTTGGACGAGCCTGTATGACTGTAGTGTTGTTGAAACAGACCGGTACTTTAAAATGACAGAAAAATATCCATTAATCGATCACTTAAATGTTCACCATTAGTTAGCTTTTACTGTCATTTTGCCTGTCCTGGATAAATTGAAAAAGAATGTGCACAGCATAGTACTGTGTAAATGGCGCATTAACATACTCCATGACTGTACAGTAACTCATCTATAGTGAGTGCTTTGTGGGTCCCTCAGGGTTGATTGGTATCACTGTAGCAACTGCATTGTGTGTGTGTGTGTGTGGTTATGTCTGTGAGTATTACTGGTAGTGCTTGCTGAGTAGAAGGCTTTGACAAAGAAGCACAGCTGGGTTTGTCTTGTGATGTATATTTCAAGAGATCAATCTTTTCACTCTGTTGTCTGCAGCGAGATTACCGGGCTGATATTTGGCTGCGTGAGTGATTGATTGTGTGTGTGTGTGTGTGTGTGTGTGAGAGTGACTCTCCGTCTCTCTTGTCACCAGGCTGCAGATCGCTGAGGCCATCAAACCCACCCGCCTGTCCCAGCAGCTGGATAAGGCCGTCACCAACAACTTCAAACCTGTGTCCAACCACACAGCTAACGTGAGGACCACGGAAAACCTGTTTGGAATGTGTGCGCACATGGAGCCGACACCAGTCGTCACTGTGTGTGTGTGTGTGTGTGTGTGGGTGTAGGTGGAGTTTGAGAAGAAGAAGAAGACGGAGGGGAGGATGGTGAGAGCTGACCGGCAGAAGGTGATGGACATGCTCTTCTCTGCTTTCGAGAGGCACCAGTACTACAACATCAAAGACCTGGTGGACATCACCAAGCAGCCCGTGGTGAGTCCCCAGCATAATGTAGACGGCACACGCGTACAAACTCAACCCTCTTTCTCCTCTGACTGCATTATTATAGGTGAGTAGGACTGGAACGAGGTGTTCTGCCGTCAAGGGCAGACTGGGAAGAAGAGTCTCTTCACCATGGCAACCCTCTCTCCAGACCTCACTAGAGATGACAATGTAAACTGTTATATAACGCAATATATGTGTTTCTATAGAAACACTTGACTACATACCCCAATAATGACCATTTGAACATGAACCATTAGAAATACGAACTGAAGACGTGCACTTAAATGCTCATTTACACACTCAAGATCTGTGTATATTAAAATACAACTCTCTATAGACGCCTAGTGGCCAAGGACAGTAGAGCAGAACGTCACTTGACTGGCGTAGTGCCGGTTTTGCGGTTTGGGTGATTAGTTCACCTCTAATCTGCCAGCTTCTGTCCTGCAGAGCTACCTGAAGGAGATCCTGCGAGACATTGGAGTTTACAACACCAAGGGAACACACAAGAGCAACTGGGAACTGAAGCCAGAGTACCGCCACTACCAGGGACAGGAGCAGGAGGTGGAGATGAAGAGCGATTAGCCCAGGACGGGATCCCCTGTCTGGGACACTCACAGGCCTCTAGGCCTCACTAGGGCTGGAGGAGAGATGGAAGGGCCATATTTGTGTCCTGCTTGTATATCGTCAGTGGTTAAGTTGATTAATGCATAGAGTCTAGTGACATGAGGGTGGTTGTGTTTGGGGCTCAGCGGCAGGCCGGCGGTCACATATGGCGAGTCGGCACTTTAAACTGTCCAGTATGGTGCATCATCATACACTCAAGGCCGTGATTCTGGAATTTTCTGTAATAAGTTACATTAGAGCCCGTTTCTTTTGCTGTTGTATGATAACTAGCTTTTTTTTTACGTTTACAAAAGAATAAATAAACATTGCATTGTCGTGACCTTTTCTTTTTCTGGGTTTCTTCCTTGGAAGTACTGAAATACCAAGACATAATGGTATAAAATCACTAATAAATAACCAATCAATAACCAGTCATTGTGTTTTATAAACACTCAGGTTGAGATTAAAACCTATTTCACATTTTAGAATAGAGATTTATCAAATATTATAATTCTGTAATATTGAAAGCCACTCTCACAGACATGGCTGACACTGAGGACCAACTGATTTCATCATATGTAGTATTTAAAAAATAACACTTGGTTGCAAATGTGTTCAAGAGTGGTCTGGTCCTGTCCATGGTCTTGGATTCACTGGAGAAGAAGTCAATGGTAGAGCAGCAGTCCCTCAAGATGTACTGTGAAATGGAAAAGAAGAATAAGATGGATTCACATGGCAACATACAGGTACATGCGCGCGCAAACCGATACACAGTGAATATACATACATAGTGAAACACATCCATACACTCACTTTCTCAGTACATTCCTGTACTAATTGAACTATACCAATGTGTTCCTGTTGGCACAGAATTCTGGCAGTCAAACTGTTGGTGAGGATGACTAAAGCCTAATTTATACTTCGTGAGACACATTTTTTGGCTCATGGCTCACGGCTCATAGCTCTGCATTTATACTCGATGAGCCGTGCCCTGCTGTGTCCATGTGATGCTATGTTGTTACCAAACAAGAAAATGTTTCTCATCTCCTAGCAACACAGAACGCTTCGTCTCTCCAGGCCAGTCTACCAATCAAATATGTGCGACATATAATGACGCGGTGTGAGCCGCTAGAAATTTGAGGTGTGAATGAGCCAAAAATCACGGCTCACGGCTCACGAAGTATAAATTAGGCTTAAGTGTCACTGTGCACAGCCAGCAGCTAACAAGGCTCCAGTAGCCCACAGTGTAGCCGAGTATAGCTGTATGAGACTGATGATTCAGAGTCTGATTCAGAGCAGCTTTCTGACATCTGGCCTCAACAGCTGGAGTAACCATGGGAGAAACCTAGAAGCACCAGTGGGAGGACACAAGCAAACTAAAGTAACATCCTCCCCCCTTTTTTTTTAAGGTGAAAGCAAATGGATGAGTTGGTGAAGCTCTGGCGGGCGGGTGGCTCTTTCCTTACGCATTTCTCAACCTCCAGGCCGTCTTTGAAGAAGATCATGTAGGGGGTGATGCCGTCCTCGCGGTAGTTCAGCAGACCCACCGTGCCCTCAAGGTTCATCGACTCCCCGGTGTAGAACTGAGAGAAAGAAGGAGGGAGAGAGTAAAGAAAGGATGATGGGGGGGGGGGGGTCAGAAATGGATGAGTGAGCGCATCATCTAAAAAGTCAAGAGTACAGACCGTCTCACGGGCTATGATGCAGAGAGGTCAGGGAATCATTTTTACAGCTCACTTTTCTGGCCCCTGGGTGAAACAGATTTTTTTTTTTTTTATCTCTGGAATATGTAGTGGTGGGACCCCTCTCTGTAAAGCGCATTGTGTTGCCTCTGTGTATGAAATGCGCTATACAAATAAAGTTTGATTTGATTTGATAACTGTAGGTTGGCAACCCAGTGAACATGATGAGAAGGTGCTGTACGTTTGTATACTCCTAAAGCCTCACTTCTACTCCCAGGCCTACGCGGTTCAGCTGCGGAGACCACGGACGCGTAGTTCTTACGATCCGCACATGTGCAGTAGATCGGCGGGAAGAGGTTTTTTCAGTACGAATCAGTCGCTTTAGTGTTGGCGCAGCTAGTCCTTCAGAGAGCACATAGGCCAGCGACTTGGGCAGCATCCGTGTTAAATTGTTTATATAAAAACCATTCCACGCGCATAACTGTCAGTTTGAGGATTTATTGTGACAATAAATTACAAACAAATCGATCTTTCTGTGAATTTGTGTATATCTAGAGTTCTATAGTTTTTAATCAACGTATATGTGCAGTTGATGCCCTTGTAGTGTAGTGAGCGTGGTCACAAAAAATTGCAGGCACATGGATGTATGCACAGAGCCTACGTGTGCACCCTCTGATGACATACTTGCAGATGTGGAAAGTATAACCAAGGCTTAAGTGACCACAGCAGTCTTATAGCTGTGCCGTCACCTGGTAGTCCTTGATGTTGGCTAAGATTTTCTTGACCTCCCCCTGGACTCCTGCCATGAAGGGCTGCACTCTTAAATCATTCAATGATTAATTCATTCATTCATTCATTTTTGGAAATCAGTATCGATACCCAGCCCTAGTATTGATGTGTTGCATAACTTGGCAGTCATGTAATTAAGGTTACAGCTAAAAAAAAAAAAAAAACAGGTTTTAGTAACACTAACCGAAACGATATTGAATCGTGATAATCGATTCTGAACTTTGTGAATCGGAATCGAATCGATTCTTGAAATTCGAATC
Organism: Borostomias antarcticus; assembly: GCF_949987555.1. NCBI lineage: Eukaryota > Metazoa > Chordata > Actinopteri > Stomiiformes > Stomiidae > Borostomias > Borostomias antarcticus. The sequence continues at coordinate 23,628,576 of NC_140250.1, read as the reverse complement.
GATACCCAGCCCTAGCAGTAGCGTTATCTCTCTCTCTCAGACACACTCAGACACACACTCACGCCTTCAAGTATTCTTTGATGTAGCCCTTGTAGGAGTTCTTGTCGAAGGAGATCTCTTGCAGTTTGTGGTTCAGGATGATGTCCACCCCGCTGACGGTGCTGGCTTCACAGCCTTCATCCTGTACCTCCGCCGAAGCGTTTGCCCCGATCAGAGATTCATCGATGTTCTCTGACCGGCTGACTGACTGAAGGAGAAGGAGGAGGTCCGGTGAAGAGAGGGAGGAGGTCCGGTGAAGAGAGGGAGGTGGTCCGGTGAAGAGAGGGAGGAGGGAAGGTGAAGAGAGGGAGGAGGGAAGGTGAAGAGAGGGAGGAGGTCCGGTGAAGAGAGGGAGGAGGTCCGGTGAAGAGAGGGAGGAGGTCCGGTGAAGAGAGGGAGGAGGTCCGGTGAAGAGAGGGAGGTGGTCCGGTGAAGAGAGGGAGGAGGGAAGGTGAAGAGAGGGAGGAGGGAAGGTGAAGAGAGGGAGGAGGTCCGGTGAAGAGAGGGAGGAGGTCCGGTGAAGAGAGGGAGGAGGTCCGGTGAGGAGAGGGAGGAGGTCCGGTGGAGGTCCGGTGAAGAGAAGGAGGAGGTCCGGTGAAGAGAGGGAGGAGGTCCGGTGAAGAGAGGGAGGGAAGGAAGACACCAAGTCAGGAAAGAGGAAAGCACCGACATCGAAGAAGGTATGCACAAACGTACAAGCACCATAAACCATGGAGAATGAATCGACTCACTCGCCTAACTAAACCTATAACAAATACTTTATTTAGTTTTTTTTAATTTATTTATATATAAATGTAAACTGCAGCACACTTCACAGTAATTCAGTTGTGAAGTCAGTAGTTTGATGTCCAAATAAGATGAGAGTGCTGATAACCTACTGATTCATAAATCATCTTACCTCCGAGCTCAGACAGAGCGTAGCTAAAGTTACCTGCATTGCAGACGCACCTTTCCTTCCACTTCGAATAATATCCCATTCGCTGATTCTGTGATCTTGTAAATGTCTGAGAACATTTCATCCCCTGCAAAATGAATTGAGAATTGGTAGATAAGCTTAGCTATTGAGTACAGGTAACGTTGACTAGTAGAATGTTGAATCCTTCAGTATACTTTTTCTAGCATTGACTGTAGCTAGCGATTGGCCCTGGTCCAGGTTGGTACACTATTCAGGGATATACCTGGTATTAGGGATGAGACGGTATACCGTGAAGTGTGGATCAGAATGAGTTCTACACTACACTACAACCTCTGAAGTAGCCCTGCACTCCTAAAAAAGGTGAAAAGCACCCTGCACCCCACATGACCGTAATCCATACTCAACACCTCCGCAAGTGAAAATCTAATCCGTTCCTTTTCCAGACCCCTTCTAAGCTCCTCCCTCTCCTGGGCATACCTAGGACACTCCATCAAAACATGTCTCACTGTCTCAACCTTGTCCCTACAATACTCACACATACCAGTGTCATGTTTCCCTACGAGCTGCAGCGTTCCATTCAGACCTGTGTGTCCAAATCTCAGTCTCGAAATTATATCTTCTTCTGCCGTGCACCTGCTAGTCCTCCTCGCGCCCCCCACTTGCCTTTGGACGGCATACAGATGTCTCCCTTTAAGATCCCTATCCCACTGACCTTGCCACTGCTTTTTAAGTTCTGTTTTGACAATACTCTTAACCTCAGCCTTGCTGTAAGGAACTGACACATCAACGCCTGCCCTCTTAATAGCTCCTTTGGCATACTTGTCCGCCAACTCATTCCCTTCCACCCCAATGTGCGCTGGAACCCAAATAAACTTCACGCTCGCTCCTGCCCTAGTAATCCAAAAGATGGCATGTACTATGTCTAAAACTATATCCTGTCTCGCTGTGGATTCCACAATCCACACTCCTTATACTAACTAACGAGCTACTTGAGTCTGACCCTATCACAACACACCTCTACTGGGTGTTCTCTATCCAGCTCAGTGCTGATTGGATGGCCAGCAGCTCTCCAGTAAAAATCAGTCGCTCTTTTACTAAAAAACACATTAAACTCTGGCACCACAAACCCAATCCCTACTCTGCAGTTGTTTTGGACGCATCCGTATACATCTTGACATAGTCAGAATACTGCTGATCTATACTATATACCTCCTGACCACACCCTCAGTAACACCGCCTCCCTCTCCACCCTTAACCAGGTCTAGCAGGTGTAGGTCGACCACGGGCTCTTCAAGCACCCAAGGAGGAACAGTAGAAAGCGGCACAGTCGGACTACTACATCCTCCAACCCCATGTCCAGTCGCTCTATCGTCCACCCAAAGCTACTAAACTGCCGTCTCTCTCTCTCTCTCTCTCTTGGCAAGGCTGCAACACTGTCTGAGCAGGGTGGCTCTCCTTAATTATGCCCCTTCAGGTTTGCCCAATAAGTTAACAGCAACTGAGCTCTCTGTAATACTAGCGGCGCCTCATCCATCTCAACCTGCAATACTGGCGTAGACTTCCTATCCCCACAACATCCTCAGGGCCTGACTGGACTACATCCAGCCTGTGCAGCAAGGTTTCAGAAGCTGACTGATGCACCCGTAATCTAACTGCCTTGACGAGCCCCACAGGGTCTTCACGCCTATTCGCCCCCCAGTCTCTCAAACACCTGACCTTATGACCTGACCTTATGACAGATATGTTTGTGTCGGCAGCTGCTCCTGACTGATATTCTGTCTCTGGCTGCTAGACTTGATGTAGGAAAGCTGCCGTTTTGAGCGGTGTCCAGGATTGTATATGAAAACGGTAACTGTAGGCCTACTGCCCATCTAGTCGAGCATTATAACGTTATAGGCCTATACCGCTAGGCAGTTGTCTTTGGCCCTCGCAGTGTCTTGCTAGTTTATAGTGCCTGGATTGGCTAACGTTATCTTATTATAGGCGAGGTATGGAAGTAACGATTACAGTAGCCTATATTTACTAGCTATCAATAACACACTATTACCATGACAAAGATGAATCCGCAACATTAACACATACCAGTTATAATGTCCTTGTAGATGATCATTTTAGCGGAAAGATAGCCTCGCCCCACCGAGCTAGTTAGCCACAAGGCTTTATCAGGGAAAAGCCGTGCACCGTTACAGTGGACCAGTGGATTCAGATCTCAATGTATGGCCGAAAGTAAAATGCAGGCAAGTGGCCCCTCTAGTGGATACTGGGCATAATAGCACGTCAATAGCATGTCAATGAGCAAAGAACAAGAGGCAAAGGCCATCTGATCATCTCCTTGTAAACACATTTTTTTTATTGAGCACCAAACTCATCTCGAGAGTATATCTCTCTCCACTAGGGTCCAGTCCCCTACCAGTCCCATGGAGATTTTATATAGGATCAGTCCCTATCCTTGCTCAATTCACTGTAGGCTACAAACCAAAAAAGCTCAAAGAGAGAGAGAGAGAGAGAGAGAGAGAGAGAGGATGGGATCCTTAATAATCCCTGTGGGGGCAATTTGGGTGTTTCAGCAGTGGAAAAGTACAGCAGCAGTGGGGAAAAAGTACAGCAGAATAAAGAATATACAGTACATAGAGAATATACATAGATTAAATTAAATCAGTATGCATCAAAGATAGAATACACACACATACAGTCCCTGTACCAAATGTGTTTAATAATACTTGAATATACATTACATTCATACACGTATAACCAAGTAAAAATGTCCTTGAGTCCCAGGTATAATGGTGGCGGTTAGAGGTTGGTTGGTTAAACTCACTACTTAAAGGAGCATTAACAGTCCCTCCAAGAGGGAGGTCCCTCTGGTGTCCGACTCACAAGCGAGAGAGCTTGTAGAAGCGTAGTATTAAGCGTGGTACATGGGTTACACATGCACACATCCACAACACTCAGGAAGCACGTGAACCGTTCTGTTCTCCACCCCGGGTGGGATGAGCGCGTGGCTGAAGGTGCTCCCCATCTGCCACAGCTCGTCATGGAGGGGATGAGAGGAGTCGTCCAGGATGGACTTCAGTTAGTCCCTCATCCTCCTCTCCACCACAGCCTCCAGGCTGTCCAGTTGTTGCCCCACACCAGAGCTGGCCCTCCTCACCAGCTTGTTCAGTTTGTTTGTCTCCCCAGACCTAGTTTAGATTCAACTTTATTGTCAACATACAGCACAAGTACAGTACATCAAAACGCAGTTTAGAATCCAACCAGAGTGCAAAATAATAATAAGTGCAGGTGCAATATACAATCAACAATGTACAGGTGATAGACTACTATAAAAACAGATTAGTGTTGGCTCCCCAGCAGGCCACGACAAAGAACAGTGTCCAGGTCTGACCCAGTAGCTGCCTAGTGCTGTGATTGGTTGATAAAGGTTAAAGTCCCAATGATTGTCACACACCTGAGTGTGTGAAATTTGTTCTCCGCATTTGACCCATCCCCTGGGGGAGCGGTGACCATAGATAGATAGATAGATAGATAGATGGATAGATAGATAGATAGATAGATAGATAGATAGATAGATAGATAGATAGATAGATAGATAGATAGATAGATAGATAGATAGATAGATAGATAGATAGAAGCCTTTTTTTAGACAGGGAAGAACATACTGACACCAGGTCTTTTACAGATGTGCCGTGCTTACAAAAAGTTCTGCATAAAAGCGTCTGCTAAATGACCAAATTGTATAGTGATTAGGCTACTGAGGGACCTCTTGTGGTGGTTTAAATAACTCAGTTCCATCACATGGACACTATGGGGCGCAACGTCACGGTGGGCTCGTTTGTGCGATCACGACGGCACTGTCCATAATCTGTCTTCAGACTAGGCTGCATCAAATGCACCCACCCTCTCAAATCTCCGATCCGTTTTATATGCCGTTATATGGTTCACACTGGCTCTGGTCCGGGTCGCGTCTACGCGTTTCGCAACCCAGTTTAGCGATAACACCATTGAGTTTAGGGTTAAGGAAGACCCTAACCCCTAACCTTAACCCTAAACCTAACCCTACACCTGACCCTCACCCTAACCCTTCTTGCTAAACTGGGTTGCGAAAAGTAATCTCGCCCCCTGGACACAGCAAGATGGACACTAATTATAGCCGATCAGAGATCGCGTACTCCAAATCTGCTCGAACAAGCCTCCATGTTTGGGTTCAGAAGAATCACGTGGTTGTAAGGAAACTAATTTTCACTTACGTTCGAAAACCCGACTGTACGGATGATTTTGTGTGAGGTCCAGTCAACTGTTTACATGAGACGATATAGCTAGTTTGCTACAATGTTTTTTAAAAATGTCTATGAATTTTTTTTCGCTTCCGGTTGTTATGTAAAGTCTAGTCTATAGACAAGGCGGGGTTATTTTATGATAAAGAACCAAATGCTCTTCCTCAGGTAAATATTTTATTTGAACGTATTTAGTTTGGTAGCCTACATAGCCAATGCTATTTAATTCACACCAAGATCATGTGATTAAGATTTACGATTCAAGATCCGTTTATTAGCCTTGACAGTAGCCTAGGCTAGTATGTGTGAATCCGTGGCTAATAAACAGATTTTGAATAATGACATGATCTTGATGTGAATGTTGTTGTATTCCCTATAGTCTTCTCAAATCATGACAGACCTACAATTCGCATCATGTACTGAATTATGAAAATGGAAAGACTGGAATGGAATATGCCTTGTGTTGACTGTTCTGTCTACAACTCTTCATGACTTTGCAGCATAAGAGGGAGATGACATAAAGGTCCTTTATGTTTGAGAAGAGATGAATTATTTCCTTCCAACTTTTTACTTCATGTTACAGTGTTCATATGGTAAGTAGATTGCCCTTATCAATGTAAGTACAGTTTCAACAGTCCTGCCTGGAAGTTATTGATTTACAGTATACTGCATTCCTCTTAGGTAGACACCCACCTAGCAACGAACATGGTGCTTATTTCAATCACCACTGCATGTGTGTGCGTGTTTGTCAATGGCTCAAAGGATATTGTTGATGGTCAATGAAGTGGTTTTCTTTGTGACATTCCGTCCCTTGCAGCTCTGAATACCCTCCCAGCTCCAGTCAATGTCTCTGTCGACTCTCACAACTTTCACCATGTCCTTCGATGGAGTCCGGGGCCAGGTACACCCCTGGGAACTGTGTTCAATGTCTACAGGTACCACTGGCTATCATGCTACACACCCACACCCATCATCCTTTTTTTACATGAAAAATAAGGGTTTGTCTATTGTAGAATATGTTTGTAACATAATAAAAACTTTGTGTTCATTTTGTCATTAATCAAACGTGCCGGTCATTTTAGCAAGCTCTAGCAGAGTGAAAGAACCAGTCATTTAAGCTTAATTAATAGAGTGAAAGAACCAGTCATTTAAGCTTAATTAATAGAGTGAAAGAACCAGTCATTTAAGCTTAATTAGTAGAGTGAAAGAACCAGTCATTTAAGCTTAATTAGTAGAGTGAAAGAACTCCCGCACACTGAGTAAGAACTCCCGCACACTGATTTCTTTCGCAGTACTAATTAAGCTTCACCCATAGCAAGTTGGTGGGAAAGCTCGCCTAAATGACTGGCACGTTTGATAATGATGACAAAATTAACACAAAGTACACTTAGTCTTTGCAGTCCAAACACAATAAACATGTTTAAATTGAGAGTGAATGCCGCTCCTTCACATGCCATTTTCAGGAATATGTCTCAGAATATGCGACAGTAGTAGTAGTAAGTCTGTTTTGACTTGAACATTTGACTGCAAGGTGCTTTTGTCAGGCCAGGCTGCTTTCACTTGACCGACTTTTGTCTCAGCTCGGGTTAGTTGTGGTTTTGCTCATTTCCATCAATGTCGCTTTCAGAGGCAGTGCTCTGTGATGCAGCTGTAACCACTTTCAAAGGAATTTAACATCTTAAATACAGAAGGCATTCTAACGGGGGGTTGATAATAGTAGTCGTCAGTATTGAGGAAGCTGCTGCAAGAATCAGCGGCTGCTTAATAGAAACCTGTGCTTTGTTATTTCTAATGGGGGGGGGCAAAAATGTGAGATTCCACACCAGAATTTTGTATTTGAATCACACACGGGCAACTTATTTCAAGACAGACAATCTACATCAACATTTCTATCTTACTCAAACACTTTGTTTTTCTCCCAGAAGTAAAAATAAAAACCCTAAACTGCTGCCAAATCCCTCCAACTCGACAAGAAAGACGGTGCTACTGGACCACATGAAGGAATACAGATTTTATGTTCAGGCCTCATACAACAATTTGCTGTCCAGCAAGACCAATTACTCCTTCTGTCCCTTCACAGACAGTAAGTCTGCCCTCCATCTTGCTCATAGCCTGATAGAGGGACATGTATGCTTGTATTGGGGACATTTGCCTCAGCGATGGGTTGTACAAATATAAGGGTCACTGTTTTCTCTTTCTCTAGTTTAACAAGTCAAAATAATCTTACTTTTGATTATTTTATTTTATTAACAATGTGGTTTTACAGCCTTATGAATGTTTGTGACATGAAACCTGTTAGATAAATGAATAACTTGCTCTGCATGTTTTTGTGTATGGATTTGTCTGTGGCAATGACATTCTTCACCAGTATGTCTAGTGATCCTACTTTCTTATTTCCTACTGTAGCCATCATTGATCCTCCAAAGTTGTCTTTGATCGGATGCGGCAACTGTCTGCTCGTCAGCATCCAATCTCGTCTCATGCCGGACATGAACAAGACCATTGTAGATTTCTATAAAGCCAGCTTTAGTATCCTGTGGAGGAAAGCTGCCGAGAAACAGGTGAAGTTGTCTCTCTTCTGGATTTGAATGTCATAGGATAGATATTTTATTTCGCCCATCAATGCTGAACTTGCGATTATTCTATTTGCAGGTTCAAAAAGTAGAAACCAAAAGTTTGAATTACACAATCAGTCGCTTAGATCCACATGTGGAGTATTGTGTACGTGTGTGCCTAAAGATCACTTCAATCAATTCAAACACTGTTCCCACTGAGTGGGTGTGTGCCTACACCAGCATTGTGGAGCCAAATAGAGGTGAGTGTTAACCTTTGCCCACTTATACCACAGCCTTTATAATACAGTGAACAGCTCCCATATATGTTGCTAGCATTGCTATGTAGACATTATGGAGAGCGAATGTGGTATTTTTGCCCACTATAGATAGCAGTTTAACACAGAGTCCTTTGGTTGGAATGAAAAGGATGTTCATGTTTGCATCTCATTGTTGTTCCGTAGAACTGTTATGTTTAAGTAGTCATTATTGTTACTGGAGGAGTAACAGGTTCAATCTCTCTCTCTCTCTCTCCCCCCCCCCTCTCTCTCTCTCTTTCTTTCTCTCTGTCTCTCTCTCACCCCCTCTTCCCCTCCTCCCCCCAGTCCCTGCTGTTCTAGCAGGGGTGTCTGTTCTACTCATAGTGGGAATTGTGATTATAATAATCTCCAGTGTTGGCCTGGTCTATACTGGCTTCCTCTGCAAGTGGAAAGGACAACTTCCCAGAGCACTGCTGGTGAGCAACACTACTCTGTCAAGCTAGAGCTTCACGTTTTGTGGCCTGGTGCCCTGGAACAGATTAAGCCTTGAAAATAGCATACAGTATGTGTCAGTGTTTCCGCTGGTACGGTTTTGCCGTAGTGTGGCGCCACGGCAAAATCCTTGCCGCCACACCATACATTTAATACAAAAAATAATAATACAAATGATGCTATATATATTAAAGTCTTAAATTAAAAATCTTTCTAAATAAAAAATCTCTTTCTAAATATTTCTGCCTAAATGCACTTTCAAAACTATGATGCCGTGCCCACATTTTTATTTTCAACAAGAGCCTAGGCCGCGTGCTCTGTGAATGCTGCTTTCTGTGGTCCACTCAAAAGACTTGCAGCGCGTCAAGGGATGTAGCGAGCGAGCTATTACAAAATAATGTAGACTAGTTTTTTACCAGTGTTTTAATTGGACCAAAATGTGCCTGTACTTAGGCTACTCCTCAATAGACTATAGGCTACATAGCCGTTTAAATTAAACCAATGTTGGTAATCAGTAAGTAGACTCATGTAGAGCTAGATAAAGTTCCAATAAGAAGTGCCGACAGCTCCTGCCTATCTCTGGCCTATTTTAACCTAAAGCCTACATTTTCCAGATAGACATCCGACAATATTTGAAGAGGAACAGAAAGTAGACTGATGTTGAGAGCAGTCAGGCTGGCTGTTTCTTCCCCTGGACCAGTAAACTCTGTTCGGACAAGCCTCATGCAGTTGTCTGATCGGACAAGTAAAAAATTTGTTTAAATGTGATAATATTATATATGTAAAGTTATCTAAAAATACAGTTTAGAAACACAACGTGGAGCTACACATGCACCCAGTAGCCTATGTTTGAGCCGAAGCGGAGCATCCATTTGTCTGTCTGTCTGTCAGCAAGCGTTGTCAAGGAGACGGCCCAAACCACAAGCGTGAGTAGGCTACAACATGTGAGGCGTTGCTCTGACTAGGGCTGGGAGTCCGAACTTCGGGATTCGAATATAATTCGAATATTGACAGAAATACTGGTATTCGAACGAATATTAGGCAGCCCTTAATATTCGAACCTGTTATAGGCATAATTTTTTGTAAATGTGTTGGCTAGCAAACGTTGCTTTTGATTCAGATTCAGAGGGTTTTTCACGCCTGGTGAAATTGCAATCGCGAGCTCATTAGCAAGGCTATTGGACACCTGGGCTCCTGTAGGAGGTGACGTTAGTTAGCACGTCCAGGCAACCCGTAACTCGTGTTTTTCCGACCTCCTACACGTGAAAATGCTCTGGAATGGCAGTCAAACCCGTAACTTCCCACCCGTGAACTCGTACAGATCGATGTAGGCTACTGCCATTCCAGAGCATTTTCACGTGTAGGACGTCGGAAAAACACGAGTTACGGGTTGCCTGGAACGCACCATAAACCCAAGCATGTAGTCATGCCTAAACACTGACTAAACTCTTAGTTGCTACTAGTTAGTCGCATATTAGTTTGGTGTCTAATTTCGGTTGCACCACGGCAATTTAGGCGTTGTCTTAACTAGTAACTACTAACTAGTTACTAAAAAATAGTCGTTGTATGACTGTGACGGCAGGATCCAAATAGCCAATCGGTAAGCAAGTAAAAATGTAAACAAGGAGGTTGATCGCCCTTACCCAGCCCTTACCAAGGAGCTTGGGCCGTGTCCGAATGTCCATATTACATACTATATAGTACATACTGCAACTCGCCTACTACATGCGATTTAGTACATACCTGTACTACTCCACGAAAACATGTTTAGTATGCGAGATAAATGAAGCATGCTTCACGAGTCATCCAGTGAAAGCGACGGGCTCCGGCTCACAACAATATTGAGCTAGCCAGGCATTTGAGTTGGTCATCCAACACGCTCGATCCTCACCTTTCTGTATAATCCCAACTGTGAAATGGATGTGATAATAGTCCACAAAATATTCTTCCTTTGCCTCGTTTAGCACCAGCTGCAACTCTCCTCCAAATGCATTATCTCCGTTAGCAAGGCTAACGTTGCACTCGGTAGCTTGTGCTTATTATTATTATTATTATTGGGGTTGGTGCTTGTGCAGTGGAGGGGTTCTTTTGGGGGAGTTGGAGCCGTTGGATTGTTATGCTTAAATGATCCTAGCCAGCTAGTTTGATAACCTTCTTTGATTCAGACATAGCGTAGGCTGCCTGGTACCGTCCACTGACCAGTTGCTGGTTAACTATGAGAGGCAGGATCCCAGCCGACCGTTGCTTCCCCCCAACCCGCAACGGAGGGTTATCAGCTGGGCTGGGACTCCCCTCGCAGTTAATCTTGATATAACTAAGACATCTGATAAAAAAAATCATTCTGAAAACTTATCGATATTGCCTATGATACAATGCCCACTAGTGGACAGAATGTGCACAACTTTATTTTAAAACCTAGGTAGGTCTTTCTGTAAGAATTTAATGGTAAAAAATATTATTAATAATAATTCGAATATATTCGAATATTATTATTAATAAATAAACGAACTTCGAATATGATTTTTGGGCAAAAGTCCCAGCCCTAGCTCTGACTGACTGATTAAGATACTGTGTTTTTGGCTGGCTGAACCAAAAGTTTGTGTGGTTCCTGCCAGATAAAAATAGAAAAAGCAACAGAATGTGTTAAGCAGTTAAGATTGTGGTACAGTAGGAGAGGACAGGTCTGTGGCACAGAGTGGTGAGAGAGGAGAGAGGTTGTTGAGAGGAGAGCAGGAGAAGAGAGAGGAGAAGGAATGGGACAGGAGAGAGTGAAGATGAATGATGATTCATGATGATTAGAAAGACAGTCTGATGATTTAGACGGTGTGAGCATGAGGTTAAGCATCAATGGGCATCAAGCATCATTTTATATTAATTAAAAACATTCTATTTATTGTTCTCACCCCATAACAAAAAAAAGGTATTTAACATAAAAATGCAGTTGCAGTTTAGGCCTACTTATTATTTTGTTATTTTCATTCATTTAAAGTCACCAAAATTAAGGAAACTAAATTTCTCTGAAGCTATTTTTTTTTACCACCAGAAAACGCCCCTCCCTATTTTAGCGGTCTCAAGGTTGGCAATACTATACCAAGAGATCAATTCCACATGGGCCATATGCCATCAAAAATGCATTTTCATGTATGGGAAACTACATAGGAAAAACATGCATGGTTGCACTGTGTTCAATATTTTCCTTTTAAACAATACAGTATAGATTGTAAGTTCTTGAACATTGTAATGGAGTACCTGAAATAAGGAATTTTATATAATGTAATATAATTATGTAACGTCTATATAATATAAATAGAAGTATATCTAAAGTATGCAAAGCTAAACATAGTATTGTATGATACTATTATTATTTTGATAGTATTGTACCTTAATGTCAAGCCCTGAATGGCAAACCAACCTCTAGCAAGCTATGTTTATTCAATTGTTGCACCTTATAAGCGGTTGATGTATTTTATTCAAATCAAATCTATACAAATCTCTGATAGCTATAGTATGAAAAAAGCTAATTTGGCTCCCCAAGTAGTCTATTGGGTGGCAGCTGAGGCACCCCAGCAAAATCTTGGTGCCACCAAATCTTGTGCTCGGCACAAAAACTGTCCGGTTGCCAAAATGTGTCCGGGTGATGTAATGGGACTCTCGTATAAACCTCTGATATACCAACGTGACGCTACAGTAGCATTCCTGACCTCCTGAGTAGTGACAGTTAAAGGCTCTGTACTTTCACCTCATCCCTTCCTGGGCCTGAGCCTTCTCTGTTCTCTACATACAGACTGTTCGAGTCCCGGACCACCTCCTCACCCCAGAGAGGACAATCCCTGACCTGGTCTCCATCGCCCCGGAGCCAGAGGAGCAGGAGAAGACAGTAAGGAGGAACCCTCAACCGGACCTCTACCTAGCAGCTGCTGCAGACATGGAGGAGGAGGAGGAGGAGGAGGACGAATATGAGGAGGAAAACCCAGCCTATATGGATCGCCCAGCTCGGCTCTCCTCAAAAACAAGCTTGGGCATGGACTCCCAGGATGCATCGGGGGCGAGTTTGCCCCTTCACGAGGAGACGGGGGATTCTGGGGGGTTGAGTGATGAGGTAGTAGGGGAGGGGGCGCGGGAGGAGTCTGTGGATGGGATGGTACTTGGAAATGAAGATGGAAGAGAGGTCAAAGTTTACGGAGCGAGGGTCTCTCTCAGCTACGATGAGGAGGTACCCGCTCGCCTGGGACACGGGCTGGGTGGAGAACAGCAAGAGGGAGACCATGCGGAAGAGGTGGATACCTCTGGTAACGTCAATCTGTTCTCCGTGATTCTGGGGACGCTTGCAAGAGAGGAGGAGGAGACAGAGGTGGATGAGGAGGAAGAGAATCAAACAAACTTTCTTGTCGTATCAGAGAAACAGTCTCTTCTTCCTATAGATGTACAAAGAACTTTGAGGGTGGCCAGTATGGTATCACAGGGTCAGAGACAGACAGGTGGTGAAATGTCATTGACAAATCAGACAGACAGACCTCTACCGCCAGAATGCCCATTGACGTATTCTGATTACAATAGATGTGCAGACAGCACAGGCATACATTCTAGCTACCTTGTAACACACACAGGTAATATGCAGACTGGTGATGATGATGATGATGATGAGGAGGAGGAGGAGGAAGAATGTTCAGGCTACATGATGGGACATTGATTGTCAGTTGTGTTAGTGTGTGTGTGTGTGTGTGGGGGGGGGGTCGTGTGTCATTTAGTCCATCCACAATAATGAGCACTCTAAAGTACATTCCTACCTAAACTACTGACTCGTTTGTGAACTTGTTTGGGTTGGGTTGTGGCCTTGGCACACAAGATGTGAGAGGTGTTTCACGTGAAAGGAAATTCGGGTGAAATGTAGGATAAGAACCATAAGTGTTATGTTATGAATATGTGTATGGCATTGGCAAGACAATTATTAATCATGCATTTTCATTCACCGAACAAGCAAACATTGAATAAACAAGTCTCATTCATTCCCAACGGGGTTTTAAATATTGACCCGCTGCCCTGTGCACGTATTCCTCTCGATCACGTGATTTCTAGCATCTCACACCCAGTCGTAGCCAAGAGATTTGCTCGGTCAAACAGTGACCGAGGCAGCTGTAGCTTGTAGCTGTATTGACAATGTGCTGGACTTGCCAGCTAACCCCGGGGAAAACGAGGACGTAAGTGCAGGTAAGTTATGGTCTAGTTTCATTTGCTCGCGAGACAATTTGCTTCCTATGGAGTTAATATAGACTGTTAGTTAAACTGTTATAAAGTGGCATATAGGAGGATTAGCTAGCCTATGTCCTGCTTGCTAGCTGTTGCTACTAAATACTGTAGTTACTCTAACGTAACTATTGCTAACGGGAGCAGTAGTATTCATCATAGATATATAGATATATGGTATTCATGCTCCTTCCTGTTTTCTAGTGCTAACTATAACGTTAGGCTAGGTAGCTGCTAATGTGCTAACGGGAAACGCAATGGGGTTGAGTGATCGGTGGGTTATTTTGAAGCATACAAAATTAAACATTTAGTTCATTCTGTATAACGGTAGGCTAACAGTTAAACTAGCCTCGTTAGTGACCCATACGTCCATTTGTTGTCAGTGATTAGAATGATAGCATAAATAATAAAGGTTGCAAAATGAAAATGCATTTTTTATTTCATTTATGGGCACTTCTGAAAGGTGGCTGGTGGAGATTTTCTCTGGTCTGGTCCAGTTCTATTAATACATCCATGGGTCCAGCCAACACAGAGAGAAGATGGACATAAATGCATCTCCATAGCCCGTCCGGAAGAGAGCGGGGTTCAGATTGACTGACATCGTCACTGATGACGTAATGACTCTGCTGATATGGATGCTCCCCTGCCTTCTTCTGACCCACTCAGGTGACATCTTAAATACTTTCTACTCGGTCAGCGGCGTTAAAAATGGAAACATGTACACTACACTAGTAAGAAGTTTGCAGTGTTAACTTACTCTGAATTGAGATTGGAAAGTTATTGATTGAAATAAATAGATTCATCTTTATTCAATTTTGATAACTCACACCCCATTGGATAACTGCTATAACTTCTGAGCATTAAGTAGCAACATTATATCTTCATCATTATGGCGTTCTCTCACTTCTTTATTTGGTTCTTTCTCTCCGCCCAGTGATGTGTGAATTACCTGCACCTATCAACGTGACTGTTGAGCTCTCCCGACATTTTGTTCACCTCCTGACATGGAAGCCAGGCCCAGGGTCCCCTAAGGATGTGTACTACAACGTGACAGTTCGCTCTTTAGCGTGAGTGTAGTGTGTGTGTGCGTGCGCAAGAGAGAGAGAGACAAAGTGTGCGAGAGAGTGTGAGTGAGTGGGGGGGTGTGTATACTGTAATAGAATGTAATGAATTACAACTCAGTTTATGCATTACTGTGAATTTCAGGCCTGCAATCCCTTGTTTGGTACAGTGTGAGAGAAGAATTTGGGCTGTGTTTGTGTGTGTCCAGAGAGATAGGCGGACACATGATGCATTGTGCTAGCAAGGCAGTGGATGGCATTTTTCAAGGTCAAGGGGCAGATGATCGGGGGGGCTGCTTGAGGCCCTAGAAGGATGAGGTGCCTAAAAGTGTACATTGTCTCAACGGACTGACACAAACATCGTAAATTCATCCATGTATCAGGTTCTTTTGCGTCAGTGAACAAACCTGTGCTTACGATTGGCGATTACGAAACGTACGATTAGCGCAAGTACTACGTCTTAACAAGTCTGTCTGAATGACCGTTCAGTCATACTTATTGTGCTATACAGAATCAGTACACCTCAGTAGGTGTCATAATTGGACAAGTTCATTGCGTTTATCTCACCTATGACGTCTCTGTTCTCCTCCCGTCCAGAGACAGGAGCTCTTGGGAGCCGGTGGCTGATTGTGAGCATGTGGTGTTCCCACTGGAGTGTGACGTGACCACGGCCTTCCATGACCGCTACCAGACCTACTACAACGAGGTCAGGGCCGTGCTGGGGGACCAGGTGTCTGTTCCACGCACCTCGGAGGGCTTCCAACCCAGCCAAGACAGTGAGTGCGCCGGACAGCGGCTGTTTTTCAGTGGCGTGGACGGCGAGAGAAAACCGCTAAAATGTATCCAAGTGTTACGCCACATCTCACGTAGAAGAGAGGCATAAAGTATGTTTAGCAACAGAAAAAGAAAAACTGCGTTTTTAATTCAAGGTCATGTATCCAGTAACGCTTCCTTTGTTGCAAAAAAGTAGTGTTCTTATCTTGCAAAGACGACCCCAGCAGGCCCTGAGCTCTGTTTGTCCGTCTGTGCGCCCCGTAGCCCACCTCGACCCCCCGCTGGTGAGTGTGACGGCCTGTGGAGGCGATCTGTGCGTGGGCCTCCTTCCTCCTGTGGATGGCCTCAGGGACTTCTATAATTCCCTCAAATACACACTCAAGGTTTGGAGCAGCAGCACGGACGGATTTGGGGTTAGTGCACTCACACGCTGCCTTCTTCGCGCCCTCGCTGTCCGACTTGCCGTTATGTTGCGACGGGACAGCCTTCGCCCTCGCATGCCATTCGCTGGGCTGGGGCGCGTGTCCTCTGACTTACAAACGCACGTGACCACCTCTCATACTGAGCAGCTTGTTTAGAGTAGGAACAAGGTTCACTGGCTACTAGGGATGAGACGGTATGGATTTTTGCATTACGGTACGGTACGGTACGGTATCTAGTTACACGGTACTTCACAGTATACGGCATTTCACCGGCATTTCATTTCAACACACATAAAAAAAATATTTTACTTTGAAGGAAAACAGCTTATTGCTGAGTTCTAGAGCCCTACAGTGCAACACATGATGGAAAATACACACTATTGTAATTAAGCTCAGTTTATTAATAGCAATCTTATATTAAATTACAAAATTAACTGTTGCAAGCAACCTGAAATGTGAAGTTTCAGCAGCGCATTATTGTGTAATACCGTAAACACTTGGAATATCACGGTTCTAATACCGTGGACATTTTATACCGCGGTTCACGGTTTTACGGCATACCGTCTCATTAACACATACACACACATTCCCGGTCCCTGTCACCCTCTGCTCTTTCACTTCATCTATCCTGTTCTTCTCTCTCCCCTCGGGTCAGCTTGGATATTTGATATGTTTTTATAGGTTGGATGGAGACATGTCTGTGTGTCTGGCTAGCGTGACCTCTGACCCTGTGTGTCCAGAGTACCGTGGAAACTCAGTCCCTGGGAGGGGAGACGCTGCGGGACCTGGCCCCCGGAAGGGAGTACTGTGTGAAGGTCCGCATCGCTAAAGGCCTGACGCAACGGGAGTCCGCCTACGGCCGGCCACTGTGTGCTTTCACCGACGCTGTGTTTTCCACAGGTGTGTGCGTGTGTGCGTGTGTGTGTGAGAACGTGCTCTAGTGTGGGTATGTATGCGTGTGTGTGCGGTTTGCCTGCGTGTGTATATTTGCGTGTGAGTGTGTGCGCACTCTCACTGACACTCTTTCTCTCCTCTTCAGACACAGTGATTTCGGTGGTCCTGTGTGTGTTGGTGTTATTCCCAGTGGTCGTGGTGGTCCTACTGGTCCGTACTGGATTCTTCTGCCTGAGGACGATTCCTCCAGAAGTGCTGGTGGGCCAACTTACTAACTGTGACTGAGAGATCATACATCATAAACATTGGAACACACACACACACACACATTATTTCAACAGGATGTTACAACCATGCAAGCCTGTATAGATTGAAACAGGGAAGAAGTGCAGGTGCGACATCACTAACACACACACACACACACACACACACACACACACACACGCACATTCACACACAAGCTATTCAGATACAGTTCATGTGCCTGTGTGTGGTTATGTTCTGGTTCAAAGAAAAGCCAAAGGCGGCATGTTTACCAGACTGTTGCAGCCTCTGTCTGTCTGCCTGCTTGCCTGTCTCTCTCTCTCTCTGTCTGTCTGTCTGTCTGTCTGTCTGTCTGTCTGTCTGTCTGTCTGTCTGTCTGTCTGTCTGTCTGCCTGCCTGCCTGCCTGTCTCTCTCTCTCTCTCTCTCTCTCTCTCTCTCTGTCTGGCTGGCTGGCTGGCTATATGTCTGTCTGGCTAACTGTTTGTCTGGTTATATGTCTGTCTATCTGTCTAGCTGGCTGGCTGGCTATATGTCTGTCTGTCTGTCTGTCTATGTATCTACCTGTCTCTGTCTGTCTGTCTATATCTCTGTCTATTTAGGATGTCTGTCTTCTCTATTTCTGGTCAGTGCTTTAGAATACCCATAGCAAAGAGGAACATAGAGTATATAAGAGGTGCTTGTGTGTCCCTAGAGCTCTAGTGCTATCAGACTCCTCAATAATGCTAGCTAAACAGTTGTATGCGCTCCAGTATGTACTGGTTTTCTAGCTGAGCTGTAATTCATGCTTGTCTGTGTATTATTGTAGAATTTGAGTGAGTGTGCTACTTTAAAAAAATTTGTCTTATTGTAGTAATGATAATAATAAACTTAATTTATAGAGCACCTTTCGTGAAATAAAATACATTTCAAAGTGCTTTACAAAGGAGACATTTAAAAACAAAAACATAAATAACAATTGAAATATAGTAAAAGTAAGGGCAAGGCAAGTTTATTTGTATATTTGTAGCACATTTCAGCAACAAGGCAATTGAAAGTGCTTTACATGAGACATTAAAAGCATCAAGACAAAGTGCAAGAAACACATAAAGGGTCATATAAAACGAAATGCAAAAAAGGACATTTAAAACAAAATGCAGGATAAATAAAATAGAGAAATAAAAGTTAGTGCAGTGTATAAGTAAAGTGTATTATAAAAGAGACATTAAAAGCAAAACATCAATTTAGACATAAAGATAGAAAACCATAAAAGAAGTCAGATCAAATAGAATGGTTTATTAAAATACAATAACATGAGAAAAGAGTGAGATAAAAGAAATCAATGAAAAGCAATGTCATAAAAGATTGTGTGTTGTCATTATGCAGTATTGTGTGTAGATTGATGAGGAAAAAAGGAATTAAATCCATCTTAGAATAACGCTATTACATAACAATGTGGAAAAAGTGAAGGGGTGTGAGTACATTCCAGATGCATTGTAAACATTTTGATGAATGCACACTTGAGATATTAGTGCTCATTGCTCATGCCCATAGAGATCCATTGTGTACTTTGTTGTGACATGAAGCATTAAGGGCTTATAATGATAAATACCAAACTACTCATTTAAGACAAATGGCAGTTAATAGAGTGGGTTTTACTCAGCTCTTAAGTTATGCGTGGTATCAGGTATGTGACACATGGAGGAGTTGAGCACGGTTCTAATGAAACGCTCTGAATATGTTCCATCACAAGGCAAATGGCAAATGGCAACCACAGCCCGTGTTCGGTGTTGAGGGGTTTTCCCCCGTATGTGGGCTGGGGACGAGGTTTTTGCTCGTTTAAAGACCCTCTTTCCGACCAGCCTATTTTTCCGTTTTCCTGCTCAAAATGACATGCCCACAATGAATATAGAATATATCCACAACCACAAGGGCCATTATAATAATCTTGGTGTGAAATGCAAGCTAACACCTGTGGGGAGGCTGCAGAAGTGACAGAATCAAAATAGATGGTACTGAGTCAGAACAAATAGCTATAATATTGTGAATATCAGCTAGGTGAACGTGAGATTCCCTGTGAGTAGCCCAAATCATCTACAAATCATTATTCCAATGTATAATCAGTACCTGTGCCAAGTTAGATGCTAGTAATGTGAGCCAGTGTAACTTTAAAGAGGTTTTAGTGCAGTTATGTCCAGGCGGACCACCTAATTGTGCCATTTGGAGACTTTCTGGCACCTGATGAATGCCATTTGACTTAATGTACCTGACCTGATTCTTTGGCCTACATGTGACATTGACATATCAGTGGAAGCTTCCACTACCAATGCAATCTCAATGGTCTGTGTGTGAGCTCAAGGTGGGGCAGTCAGCAGCAGAGAATGACAGAGGGGATGGGAGCCGACTGGCTTTGTAACTCTAGAACCTCTTCTATAGAAAACATTTTACTTTGTCCTTTTAGCAAGAAAATGACATAAAAAGAACTAAACACGACCTCTGTTTCTATCACGACTGATCTCAATGCCGAGCTAAAGAGACACATTGAAGCTTGAGACGCTTGAGAGTGTTTGCACACGTCACGCGCGCTGGCTGGTTACACATACATTTCTCTGTAACCCATTGGTAAATTTTGATGATTGACACCGCATTCAAGCCAATAGGGTGTCAGCAGTGATGAATTTCATGTCGGAATTCAAATCAAAGATCCATGGAGCTATCATAAAGGGCGATGCTAGAATGGATCGTACGGAGGGAGAGGGGGAGGAAACTTTGTTACACGTCATCAAATGCTCACAGTGGAATCGTTTGGCCACCAGGAGGCGCGCGGGCGGCGAGCATCGAGCAATTTGCCTGCGAGCCTCCAGGCGAGCGTGCCCGAGCAGGGGTATTGCGATATGCAGAGCACGCCCACTCAACGTCGTCCCGAGTAGCTCCACTCCTGGGACCAATTTTGTAAATCAGCCTGACCCCTGTGGCTGCCTAGTGCTGTGATTGGTTGATGTGTAGCGGAGTTCTCTCCCTCCGGACGATCCATACTAGCATCAACCTAGAATAAATAGCTTGGATTCCGTTTCTTGTCTTTGTGATGTGCTTATAAAATTGCTTCCCATGTAAACTGTGTTTACCAGAGATAACAATGCTTTTTTTTGCATTGTAGCTGCGATTTTTCTCATTCGATTGGTTTATTGGATGTACTGTTTTGATACAGGCAAGCCTGTGTTAGACTGTGTTGAATGCAGCGGTCTCACACTGCCCCCCCCCCTTCTCTCCCTCTCTGTCTCTCCCTCTGTCGATCTCTTCTGTCAAACTCTCCAGAGGACCATAGAGCACCATGAGAGTGAGAGGACGCTGGACTTCGTCCTGTCAACCAAAACACTGCTGTCCCTGGTGCGTGTAAAGGCATCATCGCCCCCTACTGACAACAAAGAGAGTGGGGAAGAGAGTGAAGAAGACACAGAGGACGAAAGCAGCCACGGAAAAGGAGAAGGTTACGAGATGAGCCAAGCCTGTGAAGACCCCCTCTCTTCCTCCGCGTCCTCTTCCGGCAGCGCTGGCGTTCTGCCACACTCCTCCCCGAGCACATGCCCTCTGGCCCGCCACGCCGTCCTCGCCAACGAAGCGCCAACCGGATCAGAGACCGTCCGCCCCCATCCGCCGCCTCTCCCCATCTCCGATCTGCAGACTGAGCCGGCCCCCGCGGCCGAACCGCCATCGCCATCGGCGTCAAACAACAGCCCGACGCATGCTTCACCACACACCATTCAGTTACTGGAGACGGCCCCATGCCGTTTATGGAGTCGGGGACTGTGGTCGGCAGGGGAAGTGGACGGCAGGGGAAGTCACCAGGATGTGAACCTGTGCTCGGTGACCCTCCGTGGGCTTGCAGCAGAGGAGGAGAGGGACCCCGGGGTGGAGGCACCGGAGCCAGCAGGGCCAGTGCATCCTGTCCACGGGGAGGAGTCCAGTGAAACCACCCTACCCCTCCTGCCCTCACAAGCCCAGTGGCGGCCGACGGAGCCAGTCGCCACACACACTGCTGTCTTGGAAGAAGAAGAAGAAGAGGAGGAGGAGGAGGAGGAGGATGAATGGGTATGTTCAAGTTACCTGAAGCGTTAAGAGGATTGCCATATTTTGTACAAAACCTTATTCCATTTTTTTTTAAGTGGTGCAGCTGCTTCTATACCGTCTGTACGTGTGTCCACGACCAATCAGGAGTACCATTACCGTGGCACACCAGCAGAGGTCAGTAGAGATTGCTCATAAACCTGCGCTCCTTACATGTACTTTACCACCTGGGTGTGATTTTTTTTCTTCATAGTTATGGGAACATTTTCATGCCAGGTGGTCACGCATGACTGTTATTATGATGAACTATAATGCTCTACTTGTGTCATCCAGCCAAGGGATATATGACCACATGCTGACCAGAAAGATCAATGCACCCAACAAGGGGAAAACTACTAGTGTTATACATGCAAGTGTTACAGATGGTGCTCAATACTCATTCTTTTTTGTTGTAGGATTTACTTTTGCCAAGGGGTAGCTAATGTGAGTACATCTGTATCTTATTCAGTACAGCCTGGATGTATAATATGACATTCCTCTTAAATAGGTGTAATACTTCTTACTGATTTTGTGAGGACTGGATTTATGAGAGTCACTGTAGCACCCAGTATTGGACATCCACGTAGCTTTGGGTCTACAGAGTCTTCACACAAATCTGACAAACTAGGATTTGGTCATTGATCTGAAATGTGTTGCTTTTGCTGTGATGCAAGTTATAGCGGAGTTGGGAAAGTAGGGGGTACGTGTTTGAACATATCTATTACTCTGCACAGTCGTGCTAAGTTGTTGCAGAACATGGAAGGTCAAATGGTCAGTTATTTTTCGTTACATTTCAAAATCAGTCTCGAGCTGATTTTTGTTTGTTTTGGAATTATGTTAGAAATGAACACCTCAAGTCCTCTTTTTTTCATTTTTTTTCAATTTGTGCATTTACAAGGTGTTGCCAATCCAGAATATGTATATAAAAAAAGGAAAAGGAAAAGAAAAACACAAAAAACACCCCACCTGCCTCTATAGTGTTAAAGGAGTAGTTTGGCATTTAGCACCATAAGCCTTATTATAAGGTTATTCACGATCATATACAACGGTCCATATAACATTTTTGACAGACTTTGCAATCTTGATTAGCGGGCTGAGTAGTACACAATGATCTCCCATGGAGAGGGACATAGAGATCCATTGTGTACTTAGCTGTGACATGAGCTGACACTAATATCTCAAGAGTGCACAGTCTGGCAATATATGGACTGTTGTGAATGATTATAAATAACCTGATAACAGGGCTTATGCTGTGTTCACACCGGGCGCGGCGGAAAAATTCTCGCCGCGGGATCAATGGGTTGGCGCGCGAATCCGCCGCAGAAAGTAAAAAAAAATTGAACTTTTGCGAATGCCGCCGCGCAGCGAATCCTGGCCGCCGAGTTCTGCGATTCGCGCCGCCCGTGCCGCCCGCCGCCCAGTTTGTGCGAATTGTATTGACTTTCTATGTAAACTCGCCGCGCCGCAGGAAGAATTTGCGCCCTGTGTGAACACAGCATTATGATGCTTAATACCAAACTACCCCCCCTGATGTACAACAGGAATATTACATGACATTACAGGCATTTAGAATGCTTTTATCCAAAGCACTTACAATAATTGCATTTCACATAAAGTCATGTTTTTTTATACAGTATATATATGAATATGCATTGTTATGTACAGTACATATGGAGAAAAGAGGAAAAAATTGATTTTAGGTCTTTGTTCAGTCACCATGGACCAGGTGTCATGAAATTTGAAAGAATTATGTTGTGGTGAGTAATATGTTTACTCTTGTTTGGTAGGGGTTTTACTTGCCAAGACCAGATTCAGCCATATTGTTCAACTGGTCAGATGGTTGCCATGGTCTGGATGATTTAGTAATGTTTAAAGGTGCATTATGCAGTTTGTGATTTCCTGTGACTTAGGAAACATTACGATTTTGAAAAATGGAACCAACAAAATCCCCGCCCCTCTCTTCAGGCTAGGTTGACAGGCAGGTAAACCATCCAATCATTTCAAGTTGGCAACTCAAAATGATTAGACACTCATTAGAGTCCTGCGACTTCCACAGATTAAGGATTTATTTATTGTTAGTGTCAGAGCACTTTATTTATACATTGCTGTCGGGATGTAATGAGAATTGCAAAAATGCATTCAGGGGCAGAGGTCTGTGATCCCTGAGCACCATTTCTAGCTAATTCTGAAAAGAATTGATGGTATTCTGATGTTAATCTACAAACCGGAAGGCCATTTTAGCTCAACTCCCACCCCCACAATTCAACCTAAAATGATCATTAATGAGCTGCATGGTACCACCACCATTTTGTCATTTTGTTTTTATTAACTTTTTTTATTTTTATTAACAGTTTTGCAATACCGTCTTGTAGAAAATGTCATAAAATTCATATAACCATGATTACAGATTAATTTGATCATTAATAATATGGATGAATAGGTAAACAATGATCAAGGATCAAGTACTGTAACTAATGCATTTGGTTCCTTTATGATAACCTTAATAAAATATGTTTTAGATATCAAGAATAAGTATTGTCATGTATGCTGTGCAGATCATTTGATCATTTTGAACAGTGCAGATCATTTGATCATTATGAAGGTAGATGATAGCAGCCACATAACAGGCCAACATTGTGCACATGGTTAAAAAATCCTAATTGAACCAACTGACCTCTCACAGAAACACAGCAGATCCAGATCCAGCTTTCCTGTAAATCCCAGTTTCACATGCCTCAGCCCGTGAGTGTGTATGCTACAGCGTGCGAGTCCGCTCAGGAATACCGTGCGTGAGTTAGGGGCAGAAACCCAGGGAGGGACTTCTGGGGAAAATGAAACTTATCTCTGTACGACAATAGTAGCGTCAATTTAAAGCACGCTGACCCCATTTCACAGCCTTATCTTGCTACAGTACCTGTAGCGCCATCACTACCTACCTGTCCATCTCGATGATGGGGCTGTGGACCTTACTACTTCTGCTCCTACCCTTAGGTATGGTCCTCTCGGGGTGCTGGGAGGTTGAGGGTTAAACACAAGCTGCCTGGATCACCTGGATTTTATACTCTGACTGATTTCAATGGTTTTGGGGGTTATCTGCAGTATGTATAGAACCACTCTTCTGGGTCTGACCAATATGTTTTCTGAGGAAAATGGTTTAGGGAGGGAGTTTGGAGAAAGGCTTCACTGACATTATGTATTTGTGCATAGACATGCATTCATGCATGTACTGTAAGCATGATATGTATTTATTGCATTTATGCATCTTTGCATGAGCATACTGTGCACACACCCTCCCTTATCTAATCTCTGCATGTTTTGTGTTTCAAGGAGATAAATGTGTGTTCCTTCAAATCTGTTCTTCTGCGCGTCGTTTTGCCTTTTCTTGCACGTGTACTTCGCCTGTCGCAGTGTCTAAATCTAAACGCTTTTTTCTCTCTTGCTATCTTGCTTTTGATTGTTGCTGTTTGATTACTTCTTTCATTTGGTCAGTGTTTCTCCATCTCTCTCCCTCTCTCTCTCCCTCCCTCCCTCTCCCTCTCTCTCTCTCTCTCTCTCTCTCTCTCTCTCTCTCTCTCCCTCATACCCCCCCCCCCAGTGGACGGGGACTCGCTCCCAGCTCCTCTCAACATGTCCATCGTTTCCTTCAACCTGGAGCACACTCTCACCTGGCTGCCAGGGATGGAGACTCCTGCCACTGCTCACTTCAGGGTCCAAAGTCTTGATCTCAGGTAGGCCTGCCTTTCACACACGTCAAAAACATCCACGCTTTCATTTCTGAAAACTTCCCCTAGTTGTGCCAACTAAGCACTTCCCTTTCAGGTAGAGTGAAGACTTTAATTTTCAGTACGGCTTTGCTTGACCTTTTCTCTGTATGGTCACACACCCCTTTAATCTCTCTCACTCTCTCTCTCTTTCTCTACCCCCCTCCTCCTGTGCCCCCCCCCCCTGTTAACCCTCAGGGTCAATTCATGGAAGCCAGTGAAAGGCTGTACAAGGTTGAAGGCCAATCAAACCTGTGACCTGACGATGGCGTTCAAGGACCCTTTCAGTGATTACTATGTCCGTGTCCAGACCTTCACCCACAGTCATGCATCCAACTGGACCTTCTCCACCTCCTTTCAGCCTGTGACTGACAGTGAGAATCCCTCTTTCCTTTCCCTCTGTCACTACAGTCCTTTAAGTGGCGACGGCTGCCCTGTTCTGACATAGAATTGCCATCAAAAATAGTATCTAAGTGAAAATGTGTTCAAGGCAAATCATCTGACATTCGCTTCAGTGAATTCTAGTTGTTCTCTCCGACCGCATTAATTTGTTTCCTTACATTCCCTACATTACAAAATCACACTCAAAAAAAGTTGTGTTAATAATTGGGATTGTCTAACCTTCGGCCCCACTCCCTCTCTCCACTACTAGCGATGGTGGGGCCTCCTGATGTGGCTGTGTCTGGCTGTGGGAACAGCCTGCTCCTGCAGCTCAGTCCTCCTGAAGACAAGGAGCACCAGTGGTCCCTCGCCAAGCTCTTCTATAGAGATTTCATCTGCCAGGTGCGCAGGACCAGGGATGGCTCCCAGGTAAGTGTCAGTGGTTGGGTCGGGGCTGGCCAAGCTGACTTGTAGACTTATCTTGCATACTTGTATACTAGTTTTGATTTGAGTTTGAAGAGGAACATGTGGCTTTTGAAGCCTAGCTTAACCATACAGTATGTACGTTGTCTTTTATCATTGTCCTTATTAATCTCTGCGTTGTGTTTTGATTTCAATAAAAGACGGCCCCCAATCTCACACAATAGCACACAGTCCAGTGTCTCCTTTTCAGGTGTATCCAAAATAAATCTCTCCAACACAGGATTTGAGCGACATCAAAAGCTGTTTATTCCAGAAGGTTTGACATACAACAGACGATGACATATAGTCTAATGTACAGTTGACCTCTCTGTATGCTGTCTGGACTCAAATCAAAGCATTGGTCTCGTTGCAACGTTCTTATGTGGTTTGAGTGCCCCTCCCACTCGTCTCTTCTCCGATAAGACTGTCTTTCTGGTCTCTTCTGTGGCCTTGTCTCCGATAAGACTGTCTTTCTGGTCTCTTCTGTGGCCTTGTCTCTGATAAGACTGTCTTTCTGGTCTCTTCTGTGGCCTTGTCTCTGATAAGACTGTCTTTCTGGTCTCTTCTGTGGCCTTGTCTCCGATAAGACTGTCTTTCTGGTCTCTTCTGTGGCCTTGTTTTGTCAAGTTAACCTACGCCGCCTCGGCGCTAACCACAACAATTGCTGCTTGACACAGAGTGTACCAGCCATGGAATGTGATCTTTATCTCCTAAGTCTATGGAAGAGAGACACCATTTCTTACAGAAAGCTCCAGCTACAGCCATACTCAGAGGTCAATCATTATAATTAGAAACAGCTAACAGGATCAGATTAAACCAACATTTCTCTGAAAATCAACCAAATTCATCAATATTCATCAATTATAACACAATATTTTGTTGTCCTATCTATTGAATGGAATCCACTATCATGTTTTATATGGACTATATATAAGGCCAGGGCCCAAATACTATTTGAAATTCTTTGTTACTTTTGCGTTTGCTTGTGTCTGCCTGGATGTCAGGTGGTTTGCATTGTGACCAGGCAGCCGCTCTGAAAGTAGGCCTCCTATAACACTTCCTGAATACACAGTTCTGAGAGTGGCAGTGAAACAAGCCCTCACACTTTTTCCTGGAACAATAGCTGAAAAGCGGGCCGGGAGGCTAAAGTAAGAAAGCGTGCGCCGACATCTGTTTTTTTTTTGTTTTTTTTTTAAAGGTTAAAGATCCACAATTTCCTGTCAGCGTTGTTTACATCATGTACTGTAGGCTACAGCGCGTGTGGTTGTGCCCACATTTCCTCTTAGAGCGCTGTGTGCATTTGTGTTCCGAGGAAACACACACACTGATAGGAAGTTATATGCCGACACCGATTCAGTGGGAGGAGGAATCTTCTCATCTTTGATTACCACATCTGGCTTTGGTTTATAAATATGTTGTTTGATATTATACAAGAGAACACCCAAAAAAACATGATGAACCATAGAGGTAACAACTGGATTGAACAATATAATGAACGGGTGAATGGCTTGAATTATTGTCATTCAAAAGTAACCCTTGATTAATTCAACCATAGCCTATATCAGAAGCCACAACAAAATCCAGACCTTTTCAGAGAGGGATAGTCAAATGTGGCAGTAGAAAAACAATATAACAATATTTCTGTGATTTCGCAGTTCAGTCTGTGGATCGCCGCCACGGAGGACACTGTGATTGGTTACTTGGAGCCGGGTGCGGAGTACTGCGTGACCGTCACAGTGTCATCGACCTTCAACCCCAACACGATTCCTTCTCAGCCCCACTGCGCCTTCACCAGTCCTCCAGTCACCAGTGCAGGTATGCTGGGATCTGACCAGGAAACACTAGCCAACATTGGATATTCACCATTGATGCAATGGCGCACAGCACAACACTAATTCGGCAGCAGACATACTGTATACCGTTTATTTCAGCGAAACTAGATGAAGCACAGCACAGTGAAGAGTCCCATTGTTATCTCGGTTGTAAATTTGACCTCAATCTAACCTCAATCTTTGTCTCTGTTGCTCAGTGCCTGTGGTTCTGAGTGTGCTGTGTGCATTCTGTCTCCTGGCGGCGGTCTCCATTGGACTGCTGGTCTACATTGCTCCCGTGCTCTGCCTGCGCAAACCTCTCCCCAAAACTCTGGTATACTATCTGCTGCCGAGGCCCTTAATGCAACATTTCATTCATGTAGACCATTAAAGTCATAATCTAGAGTTACTGGGGGCATAAACAAGTATACAGCAGGAGCTACGTTTCAGAAAGTAGAAAGCAGAGGGAGTGATTTGCATTACGTGGGTTGTCTTGTGGGTTTTGCTAGATAGAAAAGTCGAGATTGAGATTGCTATGCGGTGGGATATTCTCCTGCCCCCTTTTACAGACCTCTCTATACAGGTGTTTTACCCAGAGCACTCTCTTTCCTTCTCTCGCTCTGCCCATAGTCATCAGTCCTGCGGCTCAACCAGAGCTCTGTAAAGGCCCAGCTGCTTTTCAGCCAGGTCTCAGTCCTGCCTCTGGGCTCCTGCGACTGGGCTTGGACCCCACAGCAACACGACATGCAGAAGACCGGCCACGTGGAGGAAGAGGAGGAGGATGAAGGCTACGGACTGGTGTCAGACAGTGCCTATAATCCTCAATGTGCAGGTGGTGATTGAAGGAGACCTGACCAA
>NC_140250.1:23570030-23597530 GCF_949987555.1 Borostomias antarcticus | reverse complement strand
GTACATTAAACATCCTATGAAGAGAGAATAAAGAAAACGAATATATTTCATTTGTAATATTTCTCACTCGTACATTATTATGTGAATGTTTTATAGTCTTGTGGTGTAATAAATGTCTTGTCTTTTGTCAAAGTCGTATCCTCTCAGTATAATAAAAACAAGATTCACGGGTTGTGTAATTACACTGTTTTAAAGCAATGAGAACCTCGGTGATGAGCAACGTGAGTTCATGAACAAATTGAAATGAGTCAGTTTCTGATTTAGGGTCAGATATTGGTCACCCAGTGGTTGAGGTGAAGAGATTTTGTCTACGATAATACAGTATGACCTATAATATTAGGTCAATAGTTGCTTTTTTTCACCAACTCCTTGATCGCTCTCTCCCCCTCTCACCCCCTTCAGGCCAAACACATGGTGAAAGAGCAGAGCAGAGTGGTTCTGACCGGCCTGGAGCCGCGGACCAGGTACTGTGTCGAGGTCCAGGTGGCCACTCAGAGGTTCTCCAAACACAGCCAGCCCAGTATTGTGATGTGTGAGAGCACAACGAACGGTGAGTCGCTAATCTGCGGACTCTACTCCTTTTCTCATTCGCACTCCGGTTTGTCCTGAACCTGGTCTGTCCTCCGGTTTGTCCTGAACCTGGTCTGTCCTCCGGTTTGTCCTGAACCTGGTCTGTCCTCCGGTTTGTCCTGAACCTGGTCTGTCCTCCGGTTTGTCCTGAACCTTTTTCTTTTCAATTCGCTAATCTGAGTTCCCAGAAGCTCTCGCTGTGGCAAGAACTTCTGGGAACAAGCTATGATATTCATGGACAGCAAACTTTGCAGCCAATGAGAATCCGATGGGATTTTGTGCGGGGAGGCTGATTGGCCTCTGATTGGTCACTGACTGCAGGTTTCGTTGTATTCGAGGGCTAACGAGTCCTGCACTCGGGCGAGCTGTCGGTAGCATATCTGGCACATACGGTGTGATTTAACGTAAAGAAACCTCACAGAGTTGGCTAGCTACGGTTTCTT
Source organism: Borostomias antarcticus (assembly GCF_949987555.1). Lineage (NCBI taxonomy): Eukaryota > Metazoa > Chordata > Actinopteri > Stomiiformes > Stomiidae > Borostomias > Borostomias antarcticus. Next base: position 23,596,517 of record NC_140250.1, on the reverse strand, counting down.
CTCCTGGTTTGGCAGTGAAAAGCCTACGGACGTTTTTCAACGTACCGAATACTCAGGTTATTATTACACAAACGGCAAAATGTATTACCTTTTTCTATCATGATCTTATCGCCATTTTGACTATATTTTAAAACAATACCATTTTTGGAGGGGGTCATATATGCAACACTTTCTGGGCTGGATGACTTTTTCATTTAGTCCCAACTATACACTCCCGGTTAATTACAGGTATGGTCGAATCCAGCTGGATTTGAAAGGTAATTCGTTGCCTCCGCTCATGTTTTGTGGCACTTGACTCCAGACTAGTGAGTCCTATATGTTCTGTTTCCTCCTCACTCTCTGCTTTTTAACTCAGTAGATCCAATTTATTGGCCTGAAATAATATTACCAATTATGGATATTTTCAGATTATTCTTTTTTTGTTTGTGTTTTGAGTTGAATGACTACTGTAGCTTTTCACCCATTAAGTTATGCATGTGAATGTCTGATTCTCATTTCCATTCACGGTGAAAGATAATGACAATTGCCAATAGCTCAATCTGTCCTCCCTGTTGTCCCCATTCCAATCCAACCTTCCCACAGGTAATGACACACCATGGATGGTGGCGCTAGTCACGTTTGTGGTCATAGTTGTGCTCCTGGTCATGGTGGGCCCTGGTGTCCTGTACTGCAGAAGGATTGGCTGGGTCCTGTGGCCCAAAGGCAAACTCCCAGAACACATCAAAGATGTCAGTAGCTATAATACATTGTGTGTGTGTGTGTGTGTGTGTGTGTGTGTGTGTGTGTGTGTGTGTGTGTGTGTGTGTGTGTGTGTGTGTGTGTGTGTGTGAGAGAAAGAGAGAGAGAGAGAAAGAGAAAGTCTATCAAGATTTCTGTCTATCTCTTTGTGTGTGTGTGTGTGTGCGTGTGTGTACCATTCTGCATGTGTACTATAGTATACTATAGGATGTTAAGCTTGTGTTCTAGTCACATGATTAGCTCAATTTGCACTATAAAATGTTATATTTCCTAGTAATATACAGTAAGTTCCCCTGTACTGTGTAACCATTTGTTATGAATTTAAGTACGATATACCCATATGAATAAATTAAATAAATCATTCTCAGTCTCAATAAATCATCTCCTCTTGTTCATCCAGTACTTGTTGGAGCCCCGTCAGTCCTCGACCTTCCTGGCCATGCAGAACAGCTCCCAGCCTGAAGAGATCTATCATCAGGTCAGCCTCATGGTGCCGGGCACGGAGGGAGAGCCCCCTCTGGTGGAAGCTGGACCAAACTGCACACAAGCTGACCAAGAGGGGAAAACTGAGGGAGAGTCATTCAATGGGAATGATCCAGGGCAGGAGGAGGAGGAGGAAGGAGTAAAGGGGGTAGAGAGGACTGTAACAGGTGGCAGAGAGGAGGATCTACTTCTGCAACCCTCATGAGTGGCATGGTGGGAGCAGAGAAACACTTGAAAAGGATCCCTGTGATGAAATGCAGAAATGCAAATGTGATAATATTGTGTTTGATGATGATGATGATGATGTTGATGACTACATAAGAGAGAGTGCAAAACAGTACGCTCGCTCACATTGCTCATACTAGGGGCCTGATCATTGATTTTGAGGTAAATTGCTATTGGACAATGAGCATATGCATATTTTTTATTAAGTTTATCAAGTTGTTTTATAAATGAATTGGGGGGATTATAGGTAAAATAATGCATGTGTTTTATAGATTTATAGTTAGTAATGAATGAAAATGTAAAATTTAACCCATTTTAACCCCCTACCCCCCGCTAGCATATATACATAATATGTATAGATAATAGCTAGGCTCAGTGAGTTCCTTGATATTGAATTATGTTCATGAATAAACTATCCTTGCCACTTCTGGCTTCAGCATCAGCCTGACTGCCTCAGGTTTGCTTAGCCAATGTCTAACTAGCTCCAGTCAAACTTCATCTGGCTACATTTTACTGTATGATACATAGATTATATGATTCATAAGTATTTGTGAATTTTAAACACCAGGCAGATCATTTGCATTACATTTGCAGAAATCTTGCCCTCTGCGAGATGCCCCTTTCAATTTTTGTTATTTTTTTGTATATCAAGTATTGTGTTTTGTTTCAACTTAATGTAATTAAAGTGTAATGTATTGTTTTGTATCTTACTAAAATCACAAATATTTATTTAACAAGCCAAACATTGTTCTTGGGGGGTGTTACCAACTTTAGATGTTTTCACAGAACTTCAGCAAGACAGATCTTTTTTATCCTGTCCCTATAAACCTTGTTGGGGTTGGTGTGTTAAGCTCGCTTCAACTCCTTAATACTTTGAGCTACAGAAACCATTCAACTATCAAAATGTTCAGCCCTTTAAGGTCATTATGGGGGACCTTTCAGATTTTTTATATCTTTCATACTTTTCCAAATATTCAGCTTTTTTCAACTTTTTTTCAACTTTTTTTCAACTTTTTTTTTATATTGGAAGTCAGTGAGCAGAACTTGAAATCCTCTTCAACTTTGAAACCATAACAAACACCTACTGCTTCTCACTGCTGCTGCTTCCCACCTCAAATTCCATACCAACACCTCCACAGCTACTGCTCGGCCCCGGAGTGGGCTAGACACGTGGTCTTCACTGAGGGGTACATGGGGATGGCCTGGGGGTCACTGACCTGCCCCCGACCGCCTCTGACCCGAGGGGACGGAGTCTGTCTTTCACCCGTGGGTGGCCCGGAGAGTGGTACACTGTCCACGACCGGCTCTGACCCAAGGGCGTGGAGTCTCGCCACCACGCCACGGACCCAACTCAGCCCCTGAGAGGGCTAGAGACACACTGTCTTCACTGGTGGGGACAGGTGGGTAGCCCAGAGAGGGGTCCACCGCCCCCGCTCCAATATGACCCGAGGGGGCAGAGTCTCGCCACCACGCCACTATCGATGCAACTGACCCCACAACTCAGCCCTTGAGAGAGCCAGAGACTCACTGTCTTCACCGGTGGGGGCAGGTCCGTGTCCCAGAGAGGTCTAATTGCTTAACGCATCATCCGTTTGACATTCTAGCTACTTAATATACATGCTCACTGAGGATCAATAAGCAGTATTTAAACAACTTGCTCATGGTTCAAGCTATAGGCTCAGTTCAAAGCTTAAACTACTCAGGTTGAAAAGTTCAAAAATGTCTTGAGGTAATGCATTTCAGCTTCCAATTCTGCCAGTTTTACATTTGAGCTAAACTTCCAGGTTTTTCAGCTTCCAAGCTTTTTAGGTATACATTCCATCATTTATTCCATCTTTCATCTTTGACAGTATTACAGTTTATCTTATTGCTTTTGTATCTATATGTTTAAGCTCTTAGCTTCTTTAGTGCAGTTAAGATTCCAATTCTGCCAGTTTCACATTTCAGCTTCCAGGTTTTTCAGCTTCTATGTTTTTCAGCTGTGCAGTGTGATGCATTTGACATTTCAGATTTTTCACATTTATGCATTTTCAGCAATTCTTTTGTGATTTATTTCAGCTGCTCAGCATTCACATGCATTTTCTGCAGGAAATGCAATTTTCTAGTTATGATTATAAAGCATATGCCTATTTATAACTAGTTATTATAAAGCATTGTTTATGATGCGCCATGATGGACTTCATAGAAAGTGTTACCGTGTATTTAAATAAAAAAAAACATGCTATAGTAAAACTAATAACGTTACAGAACTGATATTAGAAGAAAATAATTCTTGCTTGAATAGGATTTTCACTTCACATCACGGTGTTATTTTGGGTGTACCGGAAACGTGGCCCCTCATCTGATTCATCATCAGGATCCTGGAGTGATGAAGCCTTCTGGCTCGGCCACATTACAGACCCACTGAGGAACCAGATCTGGAGCTACAGGAATGAGCATTAAGGGAAAAGAGAAAAAACTACAGTTGGTAATTTGGCTGGCTGACTGAATCTCCATCATGAACCCGGGATTCGCACTCCTCTTGACGTTTTTCCAAACATTCAGTGCCAATAATAGTAAGTATGGTTAGCTGCTCGGCATGACTGTGAGTAGCTATTCCCGATATGGGTAGTTAGCTAGCTAGCTAATTAGCTAGCCATTTGTTGCTGTTAGCTGGCTAACTGATGTCAATAAACATATTATATTATTAATTTTAATGAAGAATCCGTGTATATAATTGAAAACGGGAAGTTAGCTAGCATTCGCTAGTGACTAGCTAGCTGAGGTTCCCACCACCCCAGGTCTATTGTATGTTGTGTGTAGTCTGGATTCAGGCACTGCAGGGTCCAAACTGGAAAGCAAACATCCCTTGCCAGTGCCACCAGTCCGTTGGGTGGATTTCGTGGCAATTCCATTAGTTAGACCATACAGTTACACAATGTAAGCTATGATGTGTTGTAGTATAATATTGAACGTGTCGGCCAAATCTGAAATGAAGTCAGCAGACCCTGTAAATGCGCCCTTTCATAGTCCATGATTAGTAGGCTATAACTCGCTCAGTGCTTTACAACTAATGGCAAGCTATAGGCTTCAAATGACAATTCTAGAAAATACTATCCTTGCTTTCTCATAATGGATTCTCCAGCTTGTTGCCTTTACTTTTTTTTGCCTTACTTGATTAAATCAACCTTAAAACTGGCTGTTGGGACTTTGGCATGAAGACTATATGGCTGTGTATGATTCAGCCCAAGTTTCGGGACTATAATGTCAACCTTGTGGAACCTGTATTTGAAGAGCAAAGTCCTCTTTTGTGGTCGACAATGTAGGTCTATGAGTCATAAACGACAGGGAACATCAGAGTTGTGTGAGGAGAGAGGGGTGTAGTCTCTTCATTTGGTTCACACAAAAGCTAACTTAAGTGTATTCTTTATTTGTTATACAGTGCATCATTGGGCAATGATGGGATCCTACACAGACCCATACATAAAAAAAAAAAAAGAATAGCTGAAAATGAGAATGTGTCAGTTAGGCTACACTCCATGGGGTCCACACACACACACACACACACACACACACACACACACACACACACACACACACACACACACACACACACACACACACACACACACAGGGGACCACCCCTAACCTCACCCCAAACATATTATTATTCCCTCTGGGTATCCCCTTGGTATTTCCTGTTTGTCTGTAAGTCAGTCATGCGGGAGATGGAAATATTTTTCATCTATAACACAGTTTGTTCCCAATTATCGTTGACTAGATTGTATCGTTGACAAGTTGCATTGCTGTTCTGTTCTGTTACAGCAAGAACGCTAGAATGCTAGGAAACAATTGCATATTTACAGGCCAGTCTATTGCCAATAAGAATATGCCTTTTGGCATATCCTGCTGCATGCTGCCTTTTGTGCGCTGACCAACTCACTTCACTCACGTCTTCATTCCGTTACTATTTAAAAAGGTACATGCCAATAGTATTGTCCACATTAGATGTGACCTTGTCTGTTTCTGCTTGTGTGTTTCCAGTCCAAGCAGCAGAGCTGCCCAATCCAGAGAATGTGGATGTGTTCACCCTCAACACCCAGTACATACTGACATGGGACTGGAGGCAGAGGACCGCAGGGAACGACACTGTCACCTTCAGCACCGAGTACAAGGCGTAAGACAGAACGCACACACAAATAATCTCACATCACACACCCACATAAATTACACAAGTATTGTCCACCCATAAAAAAGTGACTCTTATTACCTTCTGCCCAGCGACATCTGGGCGAGTGGTCATGTGTTCTGTTGCGTGTATTTGCCATCTGTCCGTCATTATTTTATTTTATTTTTTAAAGATATTTTTTAGGGCTTTTCAGCTTTAATGGGATAGGACAGTGTAGAGAGACAGAAAATGCGGGAGAGTGAGAGGGGAGGACATGCGGCACAGGACCCAAGCCGGGAATCTAATCTAGGTCTGCCGCGCAAAGGACTAGCCTTCATATGGGGCGCGCCTTACCCAGTGAGCTACCGGGGCGCCCCCCGTTTTTTGGTTTGTTAGCAGGATTATGCAAAAACTACCACACTGATTTTCATTCAAGTCGGTGGAGGGGTGTTGCATGGGCAAACTTGGAACCCATTCAATTTTGGAGCGGATCTGAATCACGGCAAGTCCAAGAGCCGCCCAAACATGGCTGGCCATTCACCTCCATTCACGTTTTGGATGCATAAAATTCCCCCTATTCATTGTCAATGGGGGGATTTGAAAGTGCCATACTTCGACATGGGGAGGTCCACAGAGACACTGGGTTTCGACTGGCATAAAGCTCTCTACCTAACGAATGCAGCAATGCCAAACATGTCCTGCTCACACCTACGTGTGCACAGAGCCACAAAATGCATTCTTGGGCGGAGGTGTGTAGCCTGGTATGACCATCCCGATCTAACAAGCTCACTGCTTCGCCTCGCAATATCGGTCTGGCCTTCGCCCCATAGAGAGCGATTATGTGGGCGGGGGTACTTGTCTTGACAGACAAACACCTTCAGCCAATCAGAGTTCAGCAAACTTTTGCCAAATCCAGTCGGAAGAACGGCAAAAACGTATTTTCCACCGAGAAACTCCGCTAGTGCATACTCTTGTTCTTGTTTAAGCGTTGTGATTAAGTCTATTTCTGCAATAACTGCACTTATAACTGCGTTTATTCTTCTAACGTTAACGCATGGAAGTATTAATTGAACGTTAACGTTACCACCTGTTGCTTCGGGAGCCGCCAGGTTTGTTTAGCGAGCGGCAGGGACACGAACCAATCAGGGGCTGCTTTCCACTGTGGGGCGGGGCAGCAGTTAAAACGCAGTCCCTGATTGGCCCGGTATGGTCTGGATTTTGGCATAATCGCTCTGGAGGAGGCGAAGGCCAGACCGTTCTGCGTTAGTGAAACAATGTGAGCTCGCGAGAACGGGATGGTTGTACCAGGCTAGGAGGTGTGTGTTCTCTGAGCACCATTTCTACTTCTTATGTGTTTGACTGCTCTAACCCACATTTAAGGTCTTCATGACATGGGCCTAGAACTACCATACATTAACTCTAAAAGTATTTATATTCTTCGTCTCTTATCCATATCCATGACCTTTCCTAACAGGAAGTACAAGTTTGATAAGAAGAAGAAGAAGGACTGGATTCAGGTGTGTGTGAGGAGTCCAGACACTCGATGTGACCTCACAGGCTGTTCGCTGCACTACCTGGGCATGTACGTGTTCCGGGTGCAAGCCAGCGCAGACGCACTCAACTCCGACTGGGTCCTCAAAGACTTCTGCCCGGATAAAGATGGTGAGAGCAAGAAAAAGAGAGAACAGACAGCGAGACTCAATTAAGACTACCACCAATGGAAATGGTGTATTCATGACTGTTGTGTCTATTATTATCTATATCGTTGTCTGTTTTCCCCGTCCTCAGCTAAACTGGGCCCGCCGTCCAAGGTGGAGCTGGTTCCTGTCAGCAACCTCCTGGAGGTGGTCATCTCAGACCCCCTGAGCAGCACGGGGGAGTCCATGAAGGCGCACGTGCCCTTTCTCTCCTACCGCATCCACTACTGGAGCCGCTCGGCCGACCCACAGGTGGGTGGGGACTGAACCAGCGTCCCTTTGGATGCGAGGCAGAGGGGGGACATGTCAGCCACCCAGCTCCCCTCCGCTTGACATCCACCCTTCCATTCACACCTGAACCCAACTCTTCGGTATCTCGTTTAGAAGCTTTATGTTATGTATAGATGTGGCTCGTAATACTTTTCGCGTCTGGTCCTATTTTCTTTTTTTAGAAGTGAGTGACGCACCAACTGCCAGGAGGCATCGTTTAGCACAAATACCGTGACAGAGCGTGTCTATCTGAGGAGATATCCGATATTACCTAATGAACATGGATGAGAGAGACGTGTAAACAGCTTGAATCACCGCTTAAAATGCTTAAAATGTAAATACATTATTTTCCAAGCTGTAACCATATAGTCGGTTAAAAATTTAAAACATTTACCAGACAGATTTGGCTAGTAAATAGAGTTCAATTTAACCCCGGCATGTATAGACAGAATGGTTGTAGACGACACCATAATATTATTGTCTTGGTGGCATTATTCCCAAACAAGCCATGTGTAAAAACTTGAATTTACAGTGAGATAGATTTAAAATGTGTCCACCGCACAGTTCATTACGTCATGCATAGCAGGACACATCTGACAAGAATAAACAGAAAAGTTACTTGCAACATCAACTGGCATCCTTGGGCCAGTCTTGAACCAGAGACCTTTTTCTGACTCATCAGATGCTCTTAACCACTGGCCTATCTACCACCTGAAATGTAACAAACTGTGTCGTGGCCACATTTTAAATTGAGCTCATTGTAAATTCAGGTGTTCATAAACACAACGAAACACGAGGCTTGTTTGGGAATAATTATAGACCACCGGGATGAAACGGTTACCGGTTTCACAACAAACCACGATAACATTCCAGACAGTTAGTATTACCGTTTCAAAATTATCATTAAAACCATGTTGGATTACAGTCACGAATGACAGTCCCAGTTTATAGTTTCAGATGAATGAACAATTTCAGTTTTTGTTCATTTTTATTACATTTTTACATATCAATATAGTAAACTACTTGCATAAAAATGCTCAAGACCTCACTGCTGCCCTTTCATATTACATTGCAAAGGTTTAGGGTTAGTTTTATAATACAAAACTCGAAATTATTTCAGTGTGTGCATCTGTGCTTTTTGTACATTTTCAGCACATTTCAACAATATCGCGATAATACTGATATCTAATAATAAACTCTCCTTTTTAACAGGAGCATGTCATTCTTTTTCACAAAGTCTAAAATACTCTCTCCTACTCACACTTCTCATTCTGCGATGGTACATAAAGACACCTGTGTGTGCTGTACCAATCCTGTCACCTGTGTGCACCAAACCACAGCATGGAACGGGAACCACGAAAGGATGTAGCTAGCAACTGCAACCCTTAAGAAAGCAAACTGGAAAGCAACCCGTTTTCCTGCTGTGGGTTTTTACACAGGGGACAGGGGGCGGCTTACTGTTGCTGATGTACAGTATAATTGAAATGCCAGATTGCCTTGAGCAAGGTCTAAGTGCACTCAGAAGATAAGTGTAAGCTGCTAGCCTAGATGCCATACGCTGTGTTCATGCTTTTTCCAGCTTGTTGTTGTACTGTAGGTAATGGCTCCTTTAGTATTGCTAAGACATGCTTTGACAACGACGGAGGCCATAGCTTAGTGTATACTGAGTGCAGGTTAGGGCTGTGTCTAGCGCTAGAGCTCAGTACAGCTTTGAACTACTGAATACTAGAACTGAATACTAGATAGGGATCCATTCTGTCTCTGGCCCTCCTGTCTCTGAGATTTTGTCAGTGCGTGTGTGTGTATATATATATATATATATATATATATATATATATATAGCCTACAGTAGGCCTATGTGCTTATGAATTGTCACAAAATCACCCCACCATTTATTTCCTTTTAGATTTAGTTCTAAGCTTCAAGTCCCATATGAACCTATTTTTTCCACCTTAGAAACATAGCTAAAATACGACCATTTATAAATCAAACAGATACAGAAATATTGATTAATGCTTTTATTTCAAGCCAACTCGATTACTGTAATGACCTCGGCTCATTCAAAACTCTGCATGCTTTGACAACTACAGAGGCCAACGCTTACCATATACTGTGCACTGAGGGCTACTGTATGTCTAGAACAAAGCTGTATTGAGCTCTATTTGCATGTAGGTAGTCTGAAATACAGTGCTCGTGTTTGCTGTTTTCCATTATCAGGTACAGTAGGTGTTTGAATTTGCATCAGATGCCCCCAATACCTACTCCATCCTTGTCTTCGGTTGAGCTCACGTGTTAAGCCACAGGTCTACCTATCTCCACCAGTTAACCTCCACGGTTGTTTAGACCAGCAGTCTTGATACAAGTGACATGGTTATTCTAGCCTTTTTCATTCGAGGCTACACTACAATTACCCTGGCTTCGCTAGACATAATTCGCAAAAATGCGAAGGGTCTGGAGCTGTTGAGTGTATTTTCAAGGGTCACAGACCAAAGTGCCTCTGGATGCTTGGATAAGCTATAACCAATCAGAGCAGCAAAACATGGGTTGGTCATCGCATCATTGTATCAAATGGGTACAGTCGTTATCAATGTATCAAACCCGCCCCATATTAGATAAACGGTTGGGATTGTCACGGCAACCATCTGCAGGGTGAAACTCAGTGGAATGGGATCGTAGCCAGACTGATCTGCGCAGAGAAACAGAATGTGAGCTCACATGATCATGAGGCTACACTGAGGCTACACTGCAATATACAGTAGTGTATTCTTATGTACAAGCACGGTGTCGGTATGAAAAGACTTCACACAAAATGACAGTATGAGTATACTGTAGGTCTGTCTCCTGCCTGCTTGTCTATTCTGACTTGTTTGTACTTAAACGGCTAACACCACTTTAAAGTCGCACTGAAACGGACGTTTTAGATCATCCAACTTCCGTAGTTTGACGTATTTCCGACGCGAACGAACAAGCTATGAGGGCGGGACATATGTTTAGAGGAATTTGATTGGAACATTGACAAGTGGACGGGTTTTAAGAACTTTAGACAGATTCGATAGAAGGATAGCGTTGATTGACGGGTGGATGTCGTGAGATTATTGGCCTAAAATCTAAGGTACCTGTTGTCATCATTGCACGTGACCTACCGTTTTCCAGGAAGTAAGAAATGATCTACTTTGATATAAGATTACAACAAAAGTAGAATTTTGAAAATGTTTTGGCATACATAACGTTGAATAGATGAACACTATGACCAATTATGTGAACCAAAATGGGACAGAATGCTTTTTTCATTTCAGTGCGACTTTAAGACGTGTTGTGTGAATCCATGGTCACGATTGTGTTTGTAGGGGCTGAGTCCCGAGGTGGTGGACACCGTGACCACCCTGGTGACCCTGCCGGACCTGGACCACTGGACCTGGTACTGTGTGAGGGTGCAGACCCGCTACGACTACTACAACAAGAGCAGCATTTACACCCCAACACAGTGCATGCAGACGGAAGGTGAGACAAACAATGCAGCACACACACACACACACACACACACACACACACACAGGGGGCTTTTACCCCCACCTAGGCCGTTATTGTAAATAAGAGTTGCTCTTAATTAACTTGCCTAGCAAAATAAAGGTTGATGATGATGATGACACACACACACACACACACACACAGTACACACAGACAGACACACAAATGAATACTAGATTGGGACCAATTCTGTTTCTGAGGTTTTGTGTGTGTGTGTGTGTTTGTGTGTGTGTGTGTATTTGTGAATTGTCACGAAATCACCCCGCCATTTATTTCCTTTTAGATTCAGTTCTAAGCTTCAAGTCCCATATTAACAAGGTGACAAAACTGTTTTTTTCCACCTTAGAAACATAGCTAAAGTACAGTATGACCATTTCTAAATCAAACATGCAGAAAAATTGAATCACGCTTTTGTTTCAAGCCGACTCGATTACTGTAATGCACTCTTCACTGGCCTCCCCCCAAAAAACACAGAGAGACTCATTCAAAGCTCATTCAAAACTCTGCAGGCCCACTATTAACCAGAACAAAGAAGAGAGATCACATCTGAGATCACCAGCTGCTCTGCCCTGGCGTCCAGTAACATAGAGAGGATGTTAAGCTCCTCCTCCTTATAAACAAAGCCTTTATGGGCGACGACCAAGTTACATTTGTAACTCCCTTGTCAACTACGTGCATTCAAAAACACTGTGGTCATCCACTGCTGGTTTACTAGACGTTCCCAGCAACAGTCGGAAGAAGATTATTATATATATTATTGTTATTAATTATGCCCCAAAACTATGGAGCACAATACCTATAGATATCAGGGAAGCCAGCTCTCTAAATACATTTCTCTTCACTTTAGCGTTTAACTAGCTCCTTTTGCACTTGCTTGCTGCTGCACTTCTTTTAAAATGTACATCTCTCCAGCACAATATTTTCTTTAATTGCATTTACCAAATAATTAATGAGAAAACAATTATTTGGAATAAAAATGCAAATTGTTAACAACTAAACTGCTCTTTGTGTATTAGTAAAGTCTGTTCCAGTGGTAGGAGGATAGAACAGTAGACAGGGTACAAGGACTAGACAGGACAGTGGAAATATATACTGTAATAGTGCAGTGTTGGCTTTTGATATCTTCTTCTTTTTGCTGTTCTGCGTTGTGTTTTTTAAAAGTTTAATAAAGAGGTGCAGGATCACCTAATTATAACCACGATCTTAATTGTCTTTCGTGCAATGAAGAATCACTGAAGAATTCACTCCAACACGGCATAAGAAGTGGCGACAGATACAGGTTTATTACAGAGGTTCAGCATTCAATAGACTCTTTCAGCCTGCCTACGTACCCTACCCACAGGCAGCCATCTTATCTCTCTCTCTAACTCACAGTGTCCCTAGCACAAAGACAAAGCAACATGGATGATGATATGCAAATACAAAATGTTGTGCAATGCGTATACTGTATATTTGCAATATGTTAACGTATGTGCTGTGTGTTTATTTACAATATGTGTGTGTTGTGTTTGTCCGTGTGTGCCTCTGCCATTTTGTGTGTTTGTGGTCTTCCCTGTCACCTGGGTTGGCCCAACATGCAAACCTGGTGATTGCCATTCATGGCTTCTCACTTGGCAGGTAGTTCAACAAGGTCATGAATTGCCCTTGTTGTCTAAGGTTGTGAATTCAAGCCCTGACTGAGTGATGCAGAATAAACATGCTAATGCCTGCTCAGGAATGGTGCTGTGGATACGAGACGCATGATTTTAAAGATATTTTTACTTCTCTTTTTTTTTTTTTATTATTATTATTATTATTATAGGCTCTGTGCACCAGCTCCACTACTTCCTGAAAGGAAGTGGGCATCTTTATTTCCTGTCCTATACTATTGGATTAAGTGATTTATCAGGTGTGCGCTGGGTGTGCCGCACACCTGATCAATCACTTAATTTCAGGAAGTAGTGGAGCTGGTGCACAGAGCCTATTGTCTCCTTCCCCTTCCTCCTTCTTCTTCCTCAAAATGGCTGGCCCTGACTCCAGCTATAATTCACATTGCATGTGTGTGTTCACAGGTGACGTCCCATACTGGCAGATCTTCCTGTACTTCCTGGCCTCTCTGGGGCTGTGTTTCCTGTTGGTGCTGCTACCATCCTATTTCTGCTTCAGGTGCTACCTGGTCCTAAAAGCCACCTTCTACCCCCCCATCCACTTTCCCTCACACATCCAAGAGGTGGGTCTCACACACACACACACACACACAAACCCTCATATACGACCATAACACCCCACAACATTACCAGCTAATGTGATACAGCTTGATCCTCAGAAGTTACTGCCCAATGCTATGATTGATATGTTCTCAGTTTAGCACACAGATACCAGCAGTTTAAAGTTCTAAGCATATCTCCCTGTTAAACTTTGAATTTCCATCTCTGTCTTTCTCTCTCTCTCCTGCAACCTACAGTATCTCTGCGACCCCTCCCCAGGCTCGGACCTGCCCCGCCTTCTCACCCCGGAGTCCGAGGTGGAGCTCTTCTGTGATAAGCTGAGCGTGTGCCCAGAGGAGGTGCTCCTGGAGATCCACACCCCTCCTCCCTTGGCGCCTGGCCTCATAGCGCCCCCCTCGGGGCTGGGGAAGGACGGCGACAGACACAGCCGCCAGGGCAGCGGAGACTCCGGGGTCTACTCCACCGAGGGGGGGTCCGCCCCGCAACGCGGCAGCAGTGGCCAGCCAATCGGGGTCGTAGAGGACCGCTGTCAGACCCCGCCTCTCCCGGAGCAGGTGAAGATGGAGAAGATGGCCGGAGAGCAGGCGGATGACGGGGTGATGGATGAGGGAGTTATGGACGTGTGTGTCTGAGGGGAGAGGGATGAGAGTAGAATGAACAGATTTTATGTGCAAAAAGGCCCTATATTCTCAACTCTGTGCTCGATATGACTGAAGTGACTGAGTGCCTAGTATTGTTTAGGGATGATGTCCATGTCCAGACTGATTGCTGCTAGTATTGTGTGTGTGTGTGTGTGTGTGTGTGTGTGTGTGTGTGTGTGTGTGTGTGTGTGTGTGTGTGTGTGTGTGTGTGTGTGTGTGTGTGTGTGTGTGTGTGTGTGTGTGTGTGTGTGTGTGTGTGTGCGTGCGCGCTGTGACGATTCCGTCTCGGTCACCGCCCTACCCGATGTAGTTGACTCCCAAACCATCACTCACTTTTTTCCACCAATCAGCTGTCACCAAATCCACTCAACCAATTCCAGTGGTTTATTTAGAGGCTCTTCCCTTATTCCCTAGAAGCGCGCGACAAAACAAGGAAGTGGCTAGACCGTCCTTTGTTCGAATTGTTTCATTGATAATAACCACCCAAGGAATAGCATTCAGCTGCGGGATTTACAAACTAGCGATTATTCACTGTAGCCTACTGATGAAACTTACGGGGTGACAGTGACGGTGTCGTGAGTGGAATTGTTATTTTGTTTTGTGCTGGTCGAGATTTAAGTTGTAGCCTACAGATCCAAAGACTGAACTGAGCCAAGGACTCTTAATTTTTGTGAGGTTTTGCGCTGTCGGAATTGGACTGATGTAGCTGGATCTGACTGATTGGTGCGATATATTTTCGATTTGTGATTGATTTATGGTGACGGCCTATGCGAATTAACTGCAATTTGTTTTGTTTAATTGCATGCTTTGGTTGAATATATTTTGATTTTGCTCCGTATATTACGTGTGCATGTGCCTTATTTGCCCTATTGAATGCAACGCATTGGTACGGTGTATTATTTAAATGTGTGTATAATGGTTATGAGAAAAATATAATTTAATATTAAGAACGGAAACATTGGTACCTGTATGAGGGTTCATGAGAAGTCAATATACTATAAAATATACAAATATAATATAAAAGAGCTGATACATGCACCCTTTGTGAGGTTGACTGACCATAGGGGATAAAAAAGAACCTTAAATCTTTCATTGTCAGGTTTAGCCTGACTGGCAACCACATTATAAAAATAGTCAAACCGTCACAGCGCGTGCGTGCGTGTGTCTGTGGGTGTTGTTGTTTGTTTGTTTGTTGCTAAGGCACTCATGAACCAGGAAGCTTTTTTTTTTTTTTGAAAATACACCAAGAATCCTCTGCATGCACCTACCTGTACTGTATATGCATGTGTTCATGTAAATTTTAGTTTGTTTAAACTGTCTGTGCAACTATGATTCTTATAGAATTGTTAACAGGAATTCAGTATTGTATTTTATTTACAATCTCATATCCTAATCATTTTACTTTGTTGTGAAAGGGGCGTCTGTTACAGTTTGACCACTTAAGTCAAACAGAATTGTGTGTGTACAGTGTGTGAGATTTGTTTGAAGCTCTGTCTATCAATGTTTTTCTTCCTCTTCTATGGCCTTCTATCTTCATTATTCTTAATATAAACTCTCTTGGAACAGAAGTGCTAACGGAAGCAGATGTTCACCATAAATAACATCGTGAGACCTTACAAAATGAAAGAGGAAATTACCAGTAAAGCACTTCATGTGACATCCTGTTTCAAACAGGTTTGTTATACAGTAATTACAGTCTTAAGGGTACAACGTACAATGAAAATGTGTAAATGCTTCTCTGTACTGTATTATCCAATTAAAACATTACTCACATCTGCTTAAGCTTTACAAATCTTTATTACTCCTTACACTCCATATTACTCCTTACACTCCATATTACTCCTTACACTCCATCTGACAATCACAACATTCATGGTTCGAAAGCTGGAGCCCTCACTTCCAAGAAACTAACAGATCCTCACATGGCCTGACTGCTGATCAGTGAGATAAGTGTATGACTGCTGAGTAAATGCAAGTGCGTGGGCTGCCCTGTGAATTTTATTGCAATAGGGAATATAGAAGGAAAAACAAAAAATTATAAAATCATATTGTCACGTTTTGCTAATTTTGATCATTGTTAAATTGCAAATACGCCAATAAATACATATTGTCCACAAAAAAATAAATAAAAGTCTTCGTCTGAGTCTAAGGTCACACTAAAGAATTCTGGAAAATGCTGTCACATGACTTGATGACAGTGGTTTCAATATACTTGTAAAATACTCTTTCCTACCTCCCTCTCTCTTCCAGTCTCTTGCTCCCCACCAGCTAGCATGTACAGCATGCGGTGAAAAATATCCATTGTTAATGGATGACCATATATGGTACCATTTTCCTGTTGCTTTTGTGGATGGTCATTTCTCATCTGAAGCAAAGACACCTACATGCTTGATTTTCAAACGTCATGTGAGATACTGTATAGAAAGGCTATCACTGACAACTGTTGCATTGAACTTCTCCTCAGATACAATCTGGTGTCTGTTCTGAATTGTCCTCTGGCCAGAGCACTGTTATTAAAGTTATCTTCTTACTCCGAAGTTCACCGGTGTGTTTTTGAAGTTAATACCCTATTCAAAATAATCCACTACAATGCCTTATTACAGTATGTGACCGTTGGCATGGGAACCTAAATATCTAGGCTTCCACTAGACCAAAGAGAAATTCCCCAAGATTATGGGATAATATTTAGGACTTTACCTTGCCAGTAGGGAGGTTGCCCATATTACATAAATGTATTTGTCAGCAGTCTAGAAACAGCCCTTCACTGGAGACAATAACTTGTTAGCTGAATAACTGAGTATAGGTTTCATGTTTATTGATAGGCTACTTGATAAAAATGCAAAACATCCTAATTATATACATTATAACATTATTATTATGGAGCGGCTGTGGCTCAGTGGTAGAGCGGGTCGGCGGTTACGTCGAGAGCTTTATGCCAGTCCAAACCCCTTGTCTCTGTGACATTCCCATGTCGAGATATGGCCATTTTCGCTCCCCAAGTCCAAAAAAATGAATGGAGGTGAGTGGCCGGCCATGTTTGGGCAGCTTATGGGCCCACACTGTGATTCGGATCTCTGGAATTTCATCGGTTGCTAGTTAACTCATGCTACTGTACACTCCTCCACCAAGTTTCATGAAAATCAGTGTGGTAGTTTTAGCGTAAACCTGGTCTAAAAAATGAATGAAGGTGAATGGCCAGTCAGTCGGAAGAAGAGCCGCTGTCTCGCTGCCTTCTGTCTCCTGAGCCTTGCCCTCGACCCCGTGAGGACAGGAGAGTGCTCTCTCCTGTGGCCCGAGAGGTCAGGAGGGTCAAACCAGAAGAAGGAAGTCTTCACCTGATCCTAAAAGAATGAAATCCCCTGAAACTGAGGGGGCTTTTGGGTCATACTCTGATGATTCTCAGTCATCTGGGGGATGACTGAGCAGTAACAAAGTGATTAACGCTGTCCGTCCCTGGCGAAGACACACAGGAGCACTTGGTTGGCCCCCGGCCACGTCCCCTGCACGCTACCTACTGTCTGCTCCCGGCTGCCAGGATGACAGGATGGGTGAAGAGCAGAAAACATTTAATTGGTGGACACTTCTGTCACTGTGTGTGTTTGTGTGTGCCTCATCACCGTGTGCTGTGAAAAATCCACTGTATGACGAACAAAAATTGTTTTTTTATTTGTTTGTTTGTTTGTTTGTTTGTTTGTTTGTTTGTTTGAATCATAAGCTAGGGACAACACCTGTTGGCAACCTCCTCTTTTCACAGTTTGGGAAGTACCAGAAGCAGCAGCATGTCAAGTGATCATTGGTCATATGATTATTTTTTAGAGACAACTATCTATGCACTGTTCTTTGTCTTTGGACTCGAGAGATAGGATGTCAGGATAACTTTGCAATAATGAACATGTGATCAGTATGAGGTTATATAATATATCGTTGGTTGGAATTGAGGTAATGTTTTAAAGGTGGAGGGAGAGGGCTTGGAAGTAATATAAAAATAAGTGTGCCTTGAAAGCAAATGGGATCTATTCACTGGACACCTCCAGAGCTGAAGGCTCTGCTCCAAACCATGCATGAAGAAATTGACCTGAATCCCCCAGCTCTATGACTGAAGAAGCTTAGTTATTCTCAAGATTCTGTGCTCACTCAAATTTAAGAGGATCCGAAAAACTGAAGAGAAGACTGACCCGACAGGACCCTGTGCTTAATCAAACAGAAGGTCTGGGGAGGCACCACGTCCTAATTCTCTCCTGTGAGACTAGCAACCCAGGCTCATCACCTCCCCCCAGGTGCTTATGATCCATCAGTCTCTGATTACTAATCATCCATCTAGTCCACCTGTGAAAATAGTACTATTATTATTCATCACCTGGCATTAAATCATTTCCTTTAAAAAGTAACCTACTTTGGTTGTTGGCCTGGGAGTTCTTTTGAGCATCGTTGGTTCCATCTAGTGTTAGTATGCAAGATGTTGTATTCTTCCCTAGTCTGCATCTGAGTGAGGAGACAACACAAATCACAATTAGAATTTAAAGGAAACCTCCCATAATACAACACTGATTCCACTTCACAGTGATAGCAGACCCCCTGAGAGCGTCACTCAGAAAATTTCAGGACATTCTGATGTGGCATTTCAAAATAAAGGCCCTCTAAAATCTCATGAGATTTGAATTTAAAGAAACTGTCCATAATCCAAGACTAATTAAATGTCAGCATAGTAGCAGAACACATCAGTGTCACTCAGAGCATTTCAGGACATTCTGAAATGGCATTTCAAAATAAAGGCTCTCTAAAATCTCATAAACAAGTTATCTTTCCTTAATTTTCAGATTAAAATGTAAGGAAACCGCCCATAATCCAAGAGCAATTTCACATCAGTGTGGTAGCAGACCACCTCAGAGTGTGACTCAGAAAATTTCAGGACATTCTAATGTGGCATTTCAAAATAAAGGCCCTCTGACATGTCATATATATACGTTGTAACCGTTGTGAGCTTACTGGCTATTATGGTCTTATTGTGCAACTTTACAGCTTACTATTAGCAGACAGCACCATAGTTGACAAAACCCCACTTGCACATCATTAGAATTTCAACAATTTATTTGGGATTTAACATTCAAAATTGAACATGGGAACTGAACACTACCTGACATTTCAACCTGCTGCCATCAGTGGTCGTTTTGTTCACAGGATATTGATATGTAATTTAATGTAATTGATTGCTTTATAAATGTTCTTAGCCAGTAGACAAACATACTCCAGGAGCTTGCTTGATCGCCTTGTTGAGAGGGGTCAGGGAATTTTTTTTTACAGCTCACTTATCTGGCCCCCGGGTGATTACTGTTTTTTTGCTTCCCTCTGGAATATGTAGGGGTGGGTCGTATGCCCACCTCCCTTGTTCTCTGTAAAGCGCATTGTGTTGCCTCTGGGTATGAAATGCGCTATACAAATAAAGCTTTGATTGATTGATTGATTGATTGATTGATTGATTGATATTGGGCGTGTCTGCTTGCTTGTGTCCATGAATATCCAACGCAATGATGTTCAGTGAGGTGTCCAAAAAGCTTATATGACGTGCGTCTGTTCATAGTATGAGACCAATCAGGAATCACCAATACTGCTGCACACCAGCAGAGGACAGTAGAGACTGCTCATAAACCTGCAACGCTTACTTCACCACCTGGGTGTGGTTTTTAATATCCTGCAGGTCCTCTGTGCACCATACACCTAGTCAAAACGATGTTGATCTAGAACGGTGTTTGAAGATACATGTATGAATTCTGAGGATTTTGTGTAATAAAAAGCAGCGACCGCAAGAAAACTCAGTTTCCCACAACACACCAGTGATACGATCAGCTTCCGGGGACCACCGGAAATAGCTCTCACTTAGGAAGTACTTTATGAATACACTGGCACTTACCGACAACGTGTATTTATTATGATTCTATGGATACTACACATCATATGCAGATCTTGTAGTAACCTACGCTACCTCGCTTGCTGAGTGTTCATATTTTCGTTTTATTTTCACGGTTGATATCGCGCCGACTCACACATTAGGTAAGTAACGTTAATGTTAGCTAAATGCTAACCCTTAGACTAGCTAGCTAACCTGATCTAGCAGAGTTAGCTAGCTAGCTACCCAGCTAGAAGAGGAGTTTACAGTCCTACAAGCAGGCTCAGTGGCTAACTTGAACAATAAAACGATGCATTATGTCGGGAGGATGCAGATGCCAGCTTACGTTAACGTATAGTTAGATAACTAACGTGCATCTGCAGCCTGGGCAGGTCGTGATGCTAAATGCTAACGTTGTTGAAGCTAGAAAAGATGCTATGCAACTGGCTAGCTAACAAACAAGTGTAGCCTGACGAGAGATTACACCGATTGCCCATGCAAAGCAGTCCAAAGACAATAGGCACGCCTTTGCAACCATCCTAAAACCATAGCAGCTCCTCCTAGCCCAGATAGCAGGTGCAGCGGTGATGTGCGCGCGGGAATTCCGCCGCGTCCGCCGCGTCGCGTTCCGCTTGAGACGCGCAGCCGTAGCCCATCGCGGTCAAGCTGGTCTCAACCCAGACCCATGAGAGTCTGACCCATGAGAGTCTGACCCATGAGAGTCTGACCCATGAGAGTCTGACCCATGAGAGTTGGGTCTGGAACACTTCAACCCTAACCCATGAGAGTTGGGTCTGGAACACTTCAACCCTAACCCATGAGAGTTGGGTCTGGAACACTTCAACCCTAACCCTAACCCATGAGAGTTGGGTCTGGAACACTTCAACCCTAACCCTAACCCATGAGAGTTGGGTCTGGAACACTTCAACCCTAACCGTAACCCATGAGAGTTGGGTCTGGAACACTTCAACCCTAACCCATGAGAGTTGGGTCTGGAACACTTCATGAGACCCATGAGAGTTGGGTCTGGATCTTCATGAGACCCATGAGAGTTGGGTCTGGAACACTTCATGCTCAAACCTGGCTATATTCCAAACGGTAGGGCTCTACCCTACGCCCCACGAAGCCACTTCGTAGTGAGAACTCCGAAGGGCATAGGGAGTAGGGTTCAAGTAGGGTCAAAACAATGCTTATTTGGAATGCCAAACAAAACAAGCATTTCCAGGGCTGTCACGTGTGTCAACAGCCTTTCACAAGCTATGGCTTACCTATATAAACCGAAGCTAAACTTTCCTAGTGATAAAGTGTTGTTTCTTGATTTCTATGTAGGCTAATAAGCCCAAACGAGGGTGTCATCTGCGAATGTCACTGTTATTGTGCATCACTACATCAAGTTATAACCGGTGGTACCAGGCCAGAAGTCGGATGGTCAGAGGATTTGGCGTGGAATATATTTACAGTAGTTTTGTGAGTGGAAAAGTAGACTGAAAGTAGGGATGCCACAGTTTTTTTTCTCACCGGTTAACAAACTCATGACAACACAAGTGTTACCTACATTTTACAATCCTCTGCTCTGTTCGTGCACGTCATGTTTTCTTTGAACAGTTGCAATTGCAATGGCTTTTTAAGAACGTTTGAAAATAGTTTTCATTAAACGTAAACAGACTTGTCAGTGAGAGCATTTTTAGTAGAGATCATCCAATAATCGGCTCTGCCGATAATTATGGTCGATATTCATGTTTTGGCGTCATATCGGCTATCAGCTTCTTAAAGTCTTTGCGTCACCAAAGAGCCATATAATGTTGGTGAGTGCTACCGCGCATGCGTGTGCACATCACCAAGGAACCCGGAGGAGTTGTCAACTACTGCTCGGAGACTGGGAGACTGGCATTCTTCATTAATTTGTATATATGTTTGAGCTGTAACATGATGTGTGCCCAGGTGATGACCAAAATAAAAACATAATATAAAGGCCCTGTCCCAATACCCATTCTAAGCCCCTCACTGAAGTGTGAACTTGGGTGACGTATATCCGGAGGTAGCCAAGAGCACAGACAAGTGGGAAAGTCCGCACTTTACGAGGCTGCTACAAAACACAATTTTGGGACACCCTTGGTGACGTCACTCGTTGTTTACATCTCTCGCAGCTGTTTTCGGTCTTTTGCAGAGTTTCAGCATGGGCATCTGTGTTCCAAAATCTAGTTTAATAAGAATATTCTCATTTGTTTTGTGATATTATACTGAAACACCAATCCGTTTTCCCCATGATTTAAATATGTGGAAAGACAATATAGGAGGTGATGCATGTTCTAGAAACAACTATTAACCATGTTCATTTTATGAGGTCCACAACTATAGGCTAGTAAGTAGGCTAATCTGCTTTTTCAAAGGTGCCACCAATTAAACTAGTGTCTTTACCCCAATATGAAAATAAAAGTACCAGTCAGGATTCTTTGAAAGGTTTATTGATTAAATCGTAGATAAAAAAAAAAAAGTAGAAATAAATATATAGCCTACAAGATCACTTACAAAATCACATTTCTGAACATGCCATAAAAGGCACACCTAACTCCCCTGAAGAGGTGACCGAGCTTGATGAAGTTAAACGTCTGTTGGTCTCTGTTGGTAGTTAAATAAATAGGCGGTGGTTTATTCACTTTGTGGTTTATTCACTTCAGCGAAGTGTGCATCAATGCGGACTCACGAGAAGGGCGCGTAAAGGGTGCATTGGGGGTGTAGGGTGCACCCTTGTGAACGCGAAATGAGAAACGGGACACCCTTGGCGGGTACGCGCACACAAAGTGCAGGAGTGCGCACTTTGGTGCAAGGGTGGATATTGGGACGCAGCCAAACTATTTTATTTGCATAGCTTTTTAATTCAGCTTTCTCTCGTCATTTTGTAAAAAAAACAAACAATATTGTGTCACATTGAAATATGTTTAATGTGATATTGAACATCGGCATTAAATATCGGCTATTGGCCACCTCAACATGGCAATTATCTGTATCGGCCTATATCGGTCGATCTCAAATTTTTAGGGCCTACTTACAGCCGCATCTGTGAAGATTAAATTGGTTTGCACCAAAGGAAAGTGAAAGAAAGAGAGATAGTGAAAGTGAAATCTGACACCACACTGTCAGTGACAGGAGAGCAGAGCAGACACGCTTAGTATCTTACAAATTTGTTTTTATTTGGGGAACGTGGGCGCTGATACATGAAAATGAACTAAGTGGATTTTTAAAAAGCAACACAACAGTGGGGACGGAGGGCCAGTCATTCAGCGGTGTTTGGCTGAACACGAGGAACACCGGTAATACCGATAACCGTGGCAACCCGAGTGTGAAGCCGCATGGAGGACGGAACAAAATGGTGTCCCAGCTGGAACGCGACGGCAGCCAGACCCAGGGGAACTCGGGTGTTACATGCTTGCTTCAAGATTTCTTTATTTGTTACGTCGTTCATACAAGTACAGTATAAGAGAGTAAAATGTGTGGGTTCTGGGCTCCTCCGCCTTACATCAACAACCGGATAATCATTTACAAGATAATAATAAAAAAGAACAGTGCAATACAAAAGTGAAAGTATGGTGTGTTTATGGTGTGTATGTGTTTGTCTATGCACAGTCTATTCAGTCTGATTCTGACTGTCACACAAGCAGGCAGGCAACAGGCCATGAGTGTCCATTGTTCAAGAGCCTGTTTGCCTGGTGAAAAAATGTCTTTGAGGCTGCTTTACCGTTATATACCGTTAGCCAGATGACAGCAGGGTTTGCTTGCCGGGTCTAATGCTGGTTTCTTTATTTCAGAGAGGAGTGGCGCTCAAGCAGCTTACCAAGGGTTCTTGTCTGACCCTCGACCATGATGGACCGTAGGAAAGCTTTGACCATCTCACGGCCGGTAGAGAAGGGGGACAACGCCATGGTATGTTTTGCAAGGTTATACTCCCAGTGTGGAATAGTAACTGAGAGATCATGGATGAAACGTTCATTCTATCTCAGTCAGGGAGCAGAATAGAGCACAAATGTTCCATTTTATTGATGGACTTTAATAGTATAATCACCATGACTTAAGTGGCATAATCACCATGACTTAAGTGGCAATCTTGAGGATTTTCATCAGTTTCATTCAGTTTCATTGTCTTTGGCGTTACCTAATTGCAGGTGAGTTCATTTCGAAACAAAACGCATCCACCAATCATGCTACAGTGCGCCACTAATGAATACGGCGTGGGAATGTCGCCACCGACACCCAATTCACAAAACTTAGCGATGCTGCGAACGGAGCGGCTTTCGTGAATGGAGAACACGCTGAACCGTTTATCAGCGATAGAGAGCGGCGAAATGGACATTTGTGTTTATGAAAAAGTTTGAGATTGCCACTTTAAGATATCATGAAAGCTGCTGTTATTGTGTAATTACCTGAGCGTAGTAACCGCCCCCTCCCGTTTTGCTTTTTAGATGGGAAACCCACTCAAAATCCCCAAGGCACTCCTATCCTCACTGGTAGGGTGTGGGCAGGTAGAGGCACAGGTAGACCCCCATCACTGGCCCTGAACTCCTCTTAATGCCTGCATCCCACACCCAGGTTCAACTTAGGCTTGTTGTCTATGACCAAGAACCCCTTTCAGCGGAGAACCTCCATAGGAGCGGAATTGGTTGTTTTTAGTCTTAGAGCCCAACCAAATCTGTGTGTGGGAAGCTGGCCCTCCTGCTTGTTCTCTGAGGCTTTGTTCGTTATTGTCATCAGAGATCCGTGTCACCTAAGCTCTCCTCCCTCTCGCTTCCCCCTCTCCTCTTCTCCCCTCCCTCTCTCTCTCTCCTCTCCCTCCACTCCTCTCTCCCTCAACCCCTCTCTCTCCCTCCTGCCCCGTTACCCCTCATTCACCCTCTCCCTCCATCCTCCCCTCTCCTCTTCTCCCCTCCCTCTCTCTCTCCTCTCCCTCCACTCCTCTCTCCCTCAACCCCTCTCTCTCCCTCCTGCCCCGTTACCCCTCATTCACCCTCTCCCTCCATCCTCCCATCTCCTCTCCCAACTTCTATCCTTCCTCTCTCCATCCTTCCACTGTCTCCCCCGTTCCTTGCTTTCTCCTAACAGATCCATTGGAGCCAGTTAGGAGAGCACATCCATGACCTGCAGCAGAGGAATGGAGCAGTATTGTGGGACCACAGCCAGGGGGCGCCAGGACAACGGGGGATTTCCAGGTAAGCCACAGCACTTGGATTCTTGATGTGGAAAGGTTTGATTCTAGGTCTTGTCCAAAGCAAGCTTCTAGATAATTATTTTTGTATGATGATTCATTTACGGTTTAGCTATATCGCAGTATTAAGATGAAGATCCACTCTACCAGCCCAGACTACTGGGAGGTGTAGCTTCTTTCATTGGTTTTCACTCTATCTTTACGCTGCAGTATCCCAATCATCCACCAGATGGGGCTGTTTCCCTAAACATGACTTATGGTGGCTTAAAAGCCCCATTCATTTACTGAGGCCTATGCTAGATAGGGCTTATCTTCACCAGGCAGGACGCACTCCCCCGTCCTCCTACTGGGTTTATCTACCCCAGCCCACCTGTCTTGCCCCTCCCACCCACAAACAAACTCGCAGATTAGCAGTTATGTGAGATGACCCGCAACAGCCAGTGGTCGATGGGAACCGTAATGTCCCGCACGGCCAGAATGCGAAGGAAGGGTCGGGGCGCTCCGAAGGTTCCAAAGGTTCCTGTTCCGTCTCCCCACAGACAGCCGAGGCTGCTCCTCACGGACGTCCTGACCACAGAGCTGGGCCAGGCCTACCTGGACAGGAAGGGGCGAGGCGCCGGCGAGATCACAAGGGGCTCGCGGAGGGGGCGCGCAAGGCCGCGGGGCCAGGGGCGGGGCTCCCAGGGCGGCGGAGAGGAGTGGAGAGCGGCGAGGGAGGAGGGAGAGGAGGACTGGCGGAGAGACTGTCCAGCGGAGGACAGGGACGGGGCCACGCCTCCAGGCGGCAGCAAGAGGCCCCTGTCACTGGGCCGCCTCAGGCCAGGAGACCCCCCCCAGAACGGGCTGAAGAGGAGAACCTCGCTCCCCGCGGCGGCGCCCAGCCTCTCCACCAGGCCCGGCAACCCCCCAGTTCGGCAGGAGAGGAGGAGGTAGGCTTGAGCATCCCTCCCTCCATCCCTCCCTCCATCCCTCCCTCCCTCCCTCCATCCCTCCCTCCCTCCCTCCCTCCCTCCCTCCCTCCCTCCCTCCCTCCCTCCCTCCCTCCCTCCCTCTCTCCCTCCATCCCTCCCTCCCTCTCTCCCTCTCTCCCTCCCTCCCTCCATCCCTCCCTCCCTCCCCCTCCCTCTCTTTTCTAGGTCTAATCTCTGATCTAATGCGTCTGCATAGGTGACAGAGCATGCTCCTCCACAAAGCTGTTTCCCATCCAGTCCATATCAGATCAGTGAAAGAAACGAGTGAGGAAGGATGTACTTTCAGAGTAATGAAACGTGTGTGTGTGTGTGTGTGTGTGTGTGTGTGTGTGTGTGTGTGTGTGTTGGTACTGTAGTAAATCTAGGTAGAAACGAACAGCGCTTGGTGTTCTGTGTTGAGGGGTATTTCTGCTACTGGGTCGTACCACGTTTGAGAGAAATGTCCTTTTAATGAGCCGGTTAATTTGGTTTGGCCGTCATTCCCCCACGTTGGTGAAAC
>NC_140250.1:23550030-23565030 GCF_949987555.1 Borostomias antarcticus | reverse complement strand
GGCTTTCCTTAACAAAGCCACCTGACCCGATCATATCGGCTTCCTTGGCACTGTAAGTGTCCGACCTGACCTCTCGGTGACCCTGTTCTGGCTCCTCTGTCCGCACGCTGTCCGCTCCCAGCGCCCCCTCCCCTGCCTGGCCTCGGCGGGCCGTGTGTGTCCGCCAGGGGAACCTCAGGATTAGACCCTAGGGGGGCTTTACTGGGATCTTTTTTTTATTTTTTTACCTCATTTGTGTTCCTGAAAGACGTGCAAAATTAATCCTGCGTGAAAAATCCTGTGCGAATTAGCGGAGGGGCTTAACTTGTGACTCCTGATCTCTGCTGTGTGTGTGTGTGTGTGTGTGGTGTGTGTGTGTGTGTGTGTGTGTGTGTGTGTGTGTGTGTGTGTGTGTGTGTGTGTGTGTGTGTGTGTGTGTGTGTGTGTGTGTGTGTGTGTGTGTGTGCGTGTGTGTGCGTGTGCGTGCGTGTGTTCAAATAGAATTTGAAGCTTAGGCTTGGTACAAGTAGGCTGCTGTATGTGAGTGAGTAGGCCACTGTGTGTGTGTGTGTGTGTGTACAGAATGTATGTTTGTAACACTAAAACTATGGAGCCGACTGACTGACTGGCTGGATAACTGTCTAACCTGCTCCCCTCCCTGTGCTCCCCAGCCCCGTGTGGCCAGCCAGAGGTCATCCTGGTCTTGGGGCGTAACAGCGTGAGGAGGTACAGTGTCTGGGACCAGGCGGAGCTGCTGGCCAGGGGCCTGGTCTGGGAGGGGGGGCCGGGAGACCGTAGCCCCCCCCCCACCATCCTCCTCCTCTACCTGTCAGACCTCCAGGTCCTCTCCACCCAGGGCCCACTCCGACAGCTGCCAGTCAACCAGGGGCTGATTACTTCCACCGGTGAGACCAGTCGTACGTGTGCAGCATGTCGGACTCAACCCTGTTGTGTCGTGAAAGGGTTGATCTTGAGACGGAATTGGAGCTCAGAGAAGGTCTGGATGAATTGAGTAGTCTTCACTCGGGATTCTGGGAGAGTGAAGCAGACTGAAACGGGTGATAATAGTTAGTGAAGGTGGTCTACAGAGAGGGTGATAGTGGATAGTAGTTAGTCAAGGTGGTCTACAGAGAGGGTGATAGTGGATAGTAGTTAGTCAAGGTGGTCTACAGAGAGGGAGATAGTGGATAGTAGTTAGTCAAGGTGGTCTACAGAGAGGGCAATAGTGGATAGTAGTTAGTCAAGGTGGTCTACAGAGAGGGTGATAGTGGATAGTAGGTAGTCAAGGTGGTCTACAGAGAGGGTGATAGTGGATAGTAGTTAGTGAAGGTGGTCTACAGAGAGGGTGATAGTGGATAGTAGTTAGTGAAGGTGGTCTACAGAGAGGGTGATAGTGGATAGTAGTTAGTGAAGGTGGTCTACAGAGAGGGTGATAGTGGATAGTAGTTAGTGAAGGTGGTCTACAGAGAGGGTGATAGTGGATAGTAGTTAGTGAAGGTGGTCTACAGAGAGGGTGATAGTGGGATCTCCACTGCTTGAGGGGACTAGGCTAATAAACGAACACCAGTTGGCTGGACAACTTACAACTGTGTGTGTGTGTGTGTGTGTGTGTGTGTGTGTGTGTGTGTGTGTGTGCGTGCGTGTGTGTAGGCCCGTCCAGTCCCTTCCTCCTGCTGAGTCTCAGAGGCCCTCTAGAGGGGGTGGAGGGGGCGATTTGTCGCTCCATCCTGGACCTCCATTGTCTGGACAACTGGAACCGCGACAGCTGCACCGGCACCGACACCATCGACGAGGCGGACGGGTGTCCAGCCCTCTCCCTGGAAGACAGCCTGGAGCTGATCAACAGAACCGAGCTGGACGACCTGCTGCTCTCGCTGCTCTGCCCGGAGGACGAGACCGAGCTCGACGGGCAGCCGGACTTCATCCCGGACTTCCTCCAGAACTACGACTCGGACCGGGACCAGGGGGACGAGGCCCTGGCCGGGCCGGACGGAGACGCGGACGCAGAGCCCCAGACGTGGCAGGAGATGGGGTCACCAGAGCTGCGGGCTGACCCTCTGACTGGACTGGAGCCACAGACACAGGAGGAGGAGGAGGAGGAGGAGGAGGAAGAAGAGGAGGAGGAAGAGGAGGAGGAGGAGGAGGGGAGAGAGGCAGAAGCTGGAGCTTCTATGAAGGTGAGAGTAAGATTGTCCTGGACACAGCGAGTTCTGGTCTCAACAGTGTTGGAACATCTGACCACCGGTTCGTTGTGATTGGCCACATGTGCACGGACGCTGCCAGAGGCAGAGAGGATGCTGGGTGATTGTTTGGGGGGGGGGGGGGGTTAGGCTATTCACGAGGTGGCTGCTTCCCCATTACCAAAAAAAGGACGAGGGGAGCAGAGGGTGAAGTCTGCATGTACATGCATAGCTTGCACCTACTGTATCACATTGTAAGCATTTATACTTTGTACAGTATCTTTTAATTATTGTATTTTTTTTTGCACCAAAATATTTTTTTAGGCTATAAAATAATTGTTGCTATATCTGATAACTGATTTTCAGCCAATGTAGTGGCTTTGACAACTTGTGACACATGGTCACTAACAGGCCCCTCCTCTGCCCTCATCCCAGGAGGCTGCTGACCGGTCCAGACCCGTGTTCACGCTGTGCCACCACAGAACCCGGGACTCGTACTCCGTCTCCCTCGGCCCGAAACCCGACGCCAGCTGGGCTCGCTACAAACACCAAGGACCAGCGCGCAGGCAAGCAGCCCCGCCTCCAGCTCGCCAACATGGCCACGCCTGTTCCGTTCCGCCGGACGGTCGTGACCTCGCCGACGCAGTCGTACTAATAACAAGATGGGTTTCTCAGTGTGTGTCGCGCCCTCTTCCCTCCCCAGGCTGATCCAGTTCCCCCCTCCCCCGCTGAAAGGGGGAATCACTGTGACCCTGGAGGACCTGGAGTGCCTGGACAACGCCCAGTTTCTGAATGATGTCATCATTGACTTCTACCTCAAGTGAGCGACAGTAGCAGACATGAACCACGACGGACTGGTAGTTGAGTTGACCTGCGTGTGTGTTTAACGGCCCTGTGCGTGCGTGCGTGTGTGTGCGTGTGTGTGTGTGTGTGTGCGTGTGTGTGTTCCAGGTACCTGCTGCTAGACAGGGCCCCGAGGGCAGTGGCAGACCGCTGTCATATCTTCAGTAGCTTCTTCTACAAGCAGCTAACGCGCAGAGACAACGCCAGCGAAGACAGCACCAGCGTCTCGTAAGTGTGTGTGTGTGTGTTGCGTGTGTGTTGTGCCCGTGTGTGTGTGTGTGTACTGTATATCTAAAGTGGGTGTATTCTCTGCCCTCAGGGCACGGCAGAGGCGACACCAGAAAGTGAAGACATGGACACGGCATGTTGACATCTTCAAAAAGGACTTCCTGTTTGTGCCTGTCAATCAGGAGTGAGTGAAGGACACAAATATACACAAAAAACACACACACACACACTAGGGCTGCTGCGGTTATCGATGTTCGGGCTGACATTACTTTCAAAATAAATTTTCATGTATCAGTGCCCACGTTCATCAAAAAAAAAAAAACGAATTTGCTAAATACTAAGCGTGTTATCTAGGGATGGGAATTTCGACTAATTTTAAAACCGAGTAACCTAACCTGATCCTACTCGAGTAACCGATTACTCAAAAAAAAGATTACTCAAAAAAAGATACCGTCCAGACAGAGCGCATTGAACCCCGGCCCCCTCGGAGGGGAAAACGTTTTTTTCCGCCGTTATTACCGTGGCGGTGCTTTCATGTCTCGTCCATGCCCTTGCAAATAAACATATTTAAAAGCTGATGTGTGGTTGGATGCATTACTTATCAGATTGAATAACCCACAGGTTTTCATGAAGCTATCGGAATCGAAAAACGCAGCCTTTTAATTTGGATGCACTGCCCAGCTCATAGCCTATTAAGCCTATCGTTAGGCTACACTGAAAACTCTAAGCCTACAATATGCAACCAGACCTCTAATTTACTAATATAAATTAAGTATTAAACCAAGCCTTTACTGCCGATGCCGGATAACAAGTGAATTAATTTTTAGCGTTATCTAAAAAGCACCGCGGCACTCACTGCCTATTTCCAATTTATTGGACAATAATGGATGTTTCGGCGTCAAGCCTTCATTAGAGAAATGTCCATGCAAAACTAAATAGATTTATTGAACAACAGGCCTATTCATTCAATATTTCTTTATAGGCTGGAAAACGAGTAGGCTATACGCGCATGGGCCTGTGCCGGAGCGCTCTTAAAAAGACTCCATATACAGTACAGCGCTTTTCTCCAGGCAGCCGCCAACGCTCTATCCTCTTTGGTAACAATTGAAAAAGGGCACAGGCGCTCAGAAATGCGCGCTTTCACGGCAAAACATGCCATATTGTATAGCCTTTAGATTAACCGAGTAGTGTTTATTTTCCGACTAGCAGATTGCCTACTCGGGTACTCGAGAAATCGGTTAACCGTGCACATCCCTAGTGTTATCAACACTTGGTATCGACGGATGCTACGCGCCGTCTGCTCCGCCCCCCTCCCCCTCACTCCCTCCACGCAACACAAAGCAGCAGCGTCAGATTTCGCATGTCGAGAGTCCCTTTCGCTTTCCCTCACAAAGTTTGCTGTTCTTAACTTCACAGAGACGGACGCGAGTCCAAACGCTCTCGTCGCCACGTCTGCCAGTTTGGAACTGGTCCTCAATGAGACGTTCGGCTTTAACCGCTCAAAGAACGCGCAATGCTCGTGGGCGGCGCGGACGTTTGTGAAAGGAAAACGCCGACGACTGTTGTCATGACTGTGTTTGACTGAACTCTTTAGTCCCTAAATCCCGCGATGTACGTGCTTTTAACTCCGCGCACGCGTCTACGCGTCTCCTGCCTTCATCTGGAGCTTCGGCTGTGGTTGAATGTGGGGGTACGCAGGAAGAAAACACGTCGTGAAATACGCGCTACACACACACACACAAACAAACACACAAACACAGAGACACTTATAGCCATATGTCTCTCTCATCTACGTTCCAGAGCTCACTGGTATATGGTGGTCATCTGCTTTCCTGGCCTGGAGGAACCTCAGTGTGAGGTACGGAATAGCCCGGCCTCTCGAAGTGAAAGTGGGGAGGAGAGTTCAGGAAAGCCCCAGGCTGCTGAAGAGGCCTCCGGGCATAAGAAGCCGAACGGTACTGCAGAAGGAGCTCCAGGACTGGGCCACAGTAACAACCAGGACAGACTGACCGGTACGTGCGACTGCTTGACCGTGGAGGTCGGCGTATCGCCCCTATGGAGATCAAAAACACGCTTTACTGTTATTATTTAATTAGTTTTTAATTCTCTGGGACACAGAAGTGGGAGATGTAGAGAGGAAGAGGGAGTGGCTTGTTTACTAGTCGATTGATAATTCATCGGTCCTTTGGGAAATTCATTATTTTGCCATACAGCCATCATCAGACAGACAGACAACAACTACGATACCGAGCACAGACCTCCGCCCATGAATGCATTTGTTTGCTCTGCGAGCAGGACACATTTGGTATAGCTGCTTTTGTTAGGTCGGGAACCTTTATGCCGGGTCCAAACTCTGTCTGTGACCTTCCCACGTCGAGATACAGCTGTTTGGCTGTTTCAATCCCCCCCCCCCCCCATTGACAATGAATGGGGGAAATGTTTCACTCCTGAGCCCTAAAAAGTCCAAAAAATGAATGGAGGTGAATGAGCGGCTGCGTTTGGGCCGCTCCGGGGCCTGGCGGTCTTGGGTCGCAGGCGGCGGGGGTTCGGTGCACTCCGGCCCTCCCCCCCCCCTGGGTTTGGAGGGACGAAGACAACAACGACAACAACAACTGTCACAGAGAGAACCCACATGTGGAGGTCCTCAGGATTGTGGATGATGATGATGATGATGATGCATTCTCTCTGCAGGTGTTTCAGAGAGCCTCCAAAGTGAGTCTGCTCCAGAGCCGCCTCCTGGTCCTCTGGTAAGATACCTCCCCCCTACCTACGCCCATAACTCTCACTGTTTATCCTCCCCTTCCATCCCTTCCTTCTCTCTCTCTCTCTCTCTCTCTCTCTCTCTCTCTCTCTTTTAAGATACCTCCCCCTTCAGGGCTACGCCCATAACTCACTGTTTATCCTCCCCTTCCATCCCTTCCTCTCTCTCTCTCTCTCTCTCTCTCTTTCTTTCTCTCTCTTTTCTCTCTCTTTCCTCTCTCTCTCTTTTCTCTCTTTCTCTCTCTCTCCGT
The DNA here is from genome assembly GCF_949987555.1 of Borostomias antarcticus. Taxonomy (NCBI): domain Eukaryota; kingdom Metazoa; phylum Chordata; class Actinopteri; order Stomiiformes; family Stomiidae; genus Borostomias; species Borostomias antarcticus. The sequence continues at coordinate 23,558,789 of NC_140250.1, read as the reverse complement.
TTCTTACCGATCCCTTTTTGTTTCATGTCTCACATTCTGGCTTCCTCTCTGTAGAACTGCACAGAGCAGACCTGCCACAGAGAGACTGTCTGTAAGAGGTGAGTGGATGGTAACACACATCACACACACACACACACACACACACACACAGATCCTTGTCTACAGAGTGTGTATGTTGATGATGCTTCTCCCGTACAGACCCTGCATCCTCATCATGGACTCCCTCAAGTTCTCTCTCCACGAGCGAGTCTTCAAACTCTTACGGGAGTGAGTATTGACATTCTTTTGCATCCACCTGTGTGCTCGTGTGTACGTGCTTGTGTGTCTTTGTGTTTGTGTGTGTTTGTGTGTGTTTGTGTGTGTGTGTGTGTGTGTGTGCATGCACTAACCTCTGGCTGTGCCACAGGTACCTGCAGTCAGAGTGGGAGGTACGTAGGGACTCAGTAAGGGACTTCAGTGCGAAGCAGATGAAGGGCTCCCACTGCCGAGTCCCCCTGCAGGACAACAGCAGCGACTGCGGCCTGTACCTTCTGCAGTACGTCGAGAGCTTTCTACAGGTAGCACGTCAACCATGCACAAGCACACTCCCTCTCTCACACGCTGTCCTGCACACACACATTCAACCTCTAACCCCCTCAAACATTCTCCCACCTTCTAGGACCCTGTGGTGCACTTTGACCTCCCCCTGCGCCTAGAGCGCTGGTTTCCACGGCAGCAGGTGCGCAGGAAACGAGACGAGATCAGAGACCTGGTGCTCCGCCTCTACAGGCTCCAGAGGAACACAGGAACCCTGGGAAATGTTGGCAGTTAGGAAACTGTAGTCACTTAGCTCCTGTGTAACTGTATCAAAAATTTGGCTCATAATGAGCAATGGACTGTTCAATATGTGATCTGAAACACTGTTCATGCAATAAGAGTGCATACGTCACTTCTGCAAAATGTTAACAAAATTTGGAGACATCATTTCGGAGACATGCTGAGCGTTCTTTTGTTAGTGAAGATGTGGTTAATTAAAGGTAAATGTATTTTACATACATTTACTTTATTTGATATTTTAACTTTTTTTTGGTTTTAGCTTCCTGAAATTTTTGCTAGTTTAAATTGACCACATCAGCATATTAAAATAGTTTTTACCATTAAAGGTGCTGAAGGTACAATTTTTATGTACAGCAGAGGAATCATTTAAAAAAAGCAAGCGCAAATTAGCAATAGCTGCCTATAGAGTAGCCTATAGAGTAGCCTATAGAGTAGCCTATAGAGTAGGCTGCAAGCATTTTCAATCTGGCTGAATTTTCTCCTCTCTTGTCTAATTAGTGGATTACTAAGAGCTGTGGTGCCATAATGTTTTTGTGGACAACAGCAGCATTGCACTTTTGTGGACCGACTGACCAATGACAGAGGGACCTACAGAGCTGCTGTAAGAGTGCTTGCAGATAAAAAAAACAAAACAGCTCTAATAACCTTTAAATGATAAATTCATAATCAAATTTTTTTGGTGGGTGAAAAAGCAATACTTTTATTACGCATTTCTAAAAGCTCTGTGAATGTTTATTTTAATTTTAACGATTTGTCTCAGCAATACAGAACGAATGTCTCCAAGTTGTACTTATATTTTGCAAAATTGACATCACTTTCATTGCATATTGTTTTTTGAAGAACATTTTGATTTCACATCACCTGAATGTTACTAATTATGTCAACTGAATTTATATGGACGAGTCACTACAGTGTTTTTGAATTTCAGTCAGGGTTTCGGTTGGTTAAGTGAAAACTGTGTTTACCCAGACACAGGCTAAGCCAAGACCAGAACGAAGAAGCCTTTACTTAGGAGCATCTGTGGTTAAGATTAATAATAGATTCTTCCTATTATTTCTTAGCCTTTTGGTACCTCACTCCACACGGTGAGACCATCAGCCATCCCGCCACTAAACTAGTTTAGTTGAACAGAAACCGGACTCCAGCCTGGCATCGCCACACTGATCACATGGGCTCACGTTAGGTTTCTCTCAAAGCCAGGCTAACTCGGCAAACTGCCTTCAATTCTTGCTACTTTACATTAGAAGTTACATTTTATTTATTTTATTCTAGAAATATTCCAGCCATTTCTGTCAAGTGTATTTTTATATGTGTATTTTGTTGTTTCTTGTATGTTCTTAATGATGCCAAAAATTATGGTTTTTGAATGTCAGATTGATTAAACCTTTAGGCTAAAGCACGTCTTTTGCTGTTATTTTAGTTGTCGGTATGCTTGAGAGTGTCTGTCTTTGAGTGTCTTTAGTTTTAGGAAAGCTGATCTCGAATTTCACTGCAGTATTAAGGTACAGTAACTAGTTGTATGTTATAAGTGACCTTTTTTTAACCTTTTGGACAAGTCTGTGTCAAAGGTCACATCGGGCAGACTAACCCTACTGTTTGTCTCTGTGAGATTAGCAAACCCTTTGATTGGACAACATTTGGGTGTGGCTCAGATCCCCTTTTCCTGATTGGTGTTCACACAAGATGAGGATTAGACACTGATTATGTCATAAAATAAACCAGGAAGTAAACATGGCAGCCAATTCCCCATTTGGTCCACTTGATCCGGATTAGTGGAAATTCTACTGTGAGCACTAGTCTCTGTGTCTCTCGGAGAAGAGAAAGTCTGTGTTTAGTTCAATCTGTCAGATTATCATCATTCCCAGCAACATAATCTGATCACAGACACCCAGATTAGGTCTGTTTACGGCCTGTCTTAGATGCTGTAGACACCCCATTACAGCCCTCAGACTTCTTATCTGGCAGAGATTAAACCTAAAGAACCGAGAAGTACTTTCAATCTGTGGCTGGAGAAGTGACCTTCAATTTTTCTGTGTAGTAAAAGTAGATCCCGTTGCCATGTGTTGTACTTTACTCGAGAGTTTGTGCGTGTGTGTGTGCGTGTGTGTGTCTTTGCTGCGGATAGCTGCCAGTGATCTCAGGTTACAGGGTTAAAGGTCTTCATGGGTATTACAGAACAGTGCTACGTATGACCCTGTTGTCTGCTCACCTCACAGCACAATAGTCTGGGCTCCCCTGGGCTAACAGTTTGGCTCTGAGCCCGGACCACTGAAACGACTGCATTTATTTGAGCCATCTGTGCTAACTCACACTACTGTAATTCACAAGCGTTTCCTCTCTGAGGTGTTCATAGACAGCCACACCTAATCAGAGCTGATGCTTAGCTACATGGAGGAGTACAGACACAATAAGTTGTCATTGTCTGATCACCCCCAGCACCCTGATTGCATCTATTAACCTGCATTAGCCGGGGGTTATCTGTAGGCTACCATTCTCTTCTGAATTATGCAACCATGACTATTGACCAACCGGTGTGTGCGTGGGTGGGGGGGGGGGGCGTGGGCATGAAAGTGAAATGTTAGGCCTATAGCTTGTGTACTGCAGGTACAGCCAAGGCTAAATTCAAGTTGGGTCACTATAGTGACTGCAAACTGGTGGAGCGGTTTAGGTGAATAAACCCCAAAATAGAATATACTGAGTATACTGAGTAAAAAATAATCCATGAGAAATGAATACCAACAAGTATGATGATCATCGTGGAGAGTCAATGTGAGGTATAGGAGACATGGAGAGGTAATTACGCAGGCATTGTAGAGGTTAGGTCATGGCCTTGGAGTCAGAGTGAGATACGGTATTTAAACAGGCCTAGTACATAGGTAGGGAAATGGCGGTTTAAAAAGACGACAAACCCACGCTCACACTGAGAGGATTTCAGGTGCAGGCAGCCCCTCAGCCTATTATCTCCAGGATCCCACCTTAGACCACCTGGCATTTACGCTTATCACGTGTGTGGCCACGTAGAGCGGAGGCTTGTGTGAATGATTCTAGACATTTTATTTGCTAAAATAGGTAGGCCTACTGGCCAAGGTTGGCAGAGGGGCGTCCAAAGAAGGTGGCTTCAGAGATAAAATGCTGATCAATGGACTGATCCTTTCCCCGTCGCCACCTGGTCAGTTTAGTGAGGGGATATTTATGGTGACAAGACAAACTGCGCGCTCTGGGTAGGTCTCTCGCTGTGGGGGGCATCCTCCCCTCCCTCCCCGTCCACGTTTCCCTGGCACTATAATAAGCACCCTTCCCAGTAGACTATTAGCCTAGTAGGCTATTAGCCTACTCCAATAGCCTAACTTCTTGACGAGCTGCGCTAAAAAGCTTAGCAAACAAGATTAGAGAGTAGAGAAATCCCCTTCTCTCCAAGTCCCATCTGCCTACCTGAGCCGGGCGGGCGCTGTTCCTTCAGCACCACGGGACACACCTTTCTGGACAGAGACGGAGGAGTATGATCTAACCATAATTCATAGGGGACCACACATTCTGATGCGCTGGTGGAATTATGAACTATGCAAACTTGCAAGGAGGTATTAATACCGATGTTGCACGAATCTAGAGGAGATTCCTGTCGACTATTCACTTGACCCTTTTCCAAATCCAAGGAAATCTAATTTATACAGATTTATCATGTTGGACATCACACGGAAATTCATTTTGTGTGCGTTTGCGGTCACTTTCGCGGCTGTGCTGTTGGAAAAACGGACAGGTAGGTAATTAGACAAGTTAAGAGGCCTATCATATCACTAATACCAGAATCCACCTGTTGTCTAAAGGTTTGCCATTTTACCACAGATGCAGCGGGTGGGCCTCTAATGGCTCACACTACCCTCTCCAAAGTACTTGATCATTCTGACATAGCTGCTGGAATATCACCCGGGCAATCAATGCACACGGTTCTTCAAAGCAATGCTCAGTCAGCGATCCTCACGTCTTATGAGGACCGTGGAGCTCTTCCCCGGCGGAAGCGCAACATTCTGTTCCCAAGCGGAGTCAAACTATGCGCGCACGAGACAGCCCAGCAAGCCATCGCAAACCACCTGAGTTACTTTCACCTGCGAGGTAAGTGCGTGTGTGGCCCTTGACGTGACATTCAACAGGCCCTTGTGGTTGCCATGTTTGCATGTGTTGGACTAACCCGTTGCCATGTTAGCCTATATGCTGTGATTTGTTGGACTGGCCTATTGTTGCCATGTTAGTATATATGCTGTGATGTGTTGGACTGGCCTGTTGCCATGTTAGCCTATGCTATGATGTGTTGGACTGGCCTGTTGCCATGTTGGCCTATATGCTATGATGTGTTGGACTGGCCTATTGTTGCCATATTAGCCTATATGCTGTGATGTGTTGGACTGGCCTGTGGTTGCCATGTTTGCCTGGGCGTTGCTGTTTAAAGGTGAGTTGTCAGCTGCAGACCGTGGGGGTTGCTGGCTGAGTCTTCTACCCTCCACACCTCCGCCTCACAGTCTTACGAGGTCCAACTCCCTCCAAGTAGTTACCTTTTGGTCACCAATTCTGACTCTTAAAACGGCAAGGGCCAGTATCAGCCCATGGTGTTGCAAAGCAAGCGCTGCCCGCCCTCAGTAGGACAGGTGATTATAGCCATAGCAGGTACATAATACCCCCATGCATTATCTGTACAGACAGTATACCCCCCCCCTCGTGGTTATTTGTATAGCAACAGCATAAAAACCAAAGGGGGGTTATCAGTCAGTTGTCCTGGCAAGCCAACAGTCACAAGATTGATATATACTGTACAGTATTTATAGCATGTACATAATACATCCATGCGGTAACCTTTATTTGTATAGCTTTGTGTAATTTGCGAATTGTGTAATTGTAATTATCTGACAATAATTATTTGTAATTATTTGACAGTAATTATTTTACAGCACATCACAGAGCAGGCAGCAACGTTATCAACATTACCTTATACTGTACATGTGACAAATAAAAGATGAATACTGAATTGAATGTACTGGGAGCACACTCGGCAGCACAGGGAAATGCTGATATCTGGTTGTTAATGAGCGTTATTTCGAAGCAGTGCCCTGATCTCCTGGCCTGCATGTCCTCCTCCCCTATCAGATTCACCTCCAATATGGAGTCTGGGTTCTTCTGCTGCAGCCTGGGAGGCAGCAAGGTAGGCAGGCTGTAATAAGCCATGGAGGTGGCGAGGTCACAGTAAGTCAGGGTAAGTCCATTTAGTTACCTGAGCTTAGACCCAGACCCAGGGGGTCATAGTGCAATGGGACACACACACACACACACACACACACACACACACACACACACACACACACACACACACACACACACACACACACACACACACACACAGGAAGGAGGGCAGGTGAGTTCTGACGCTTAGACACAGTCAGTCAGGAGTCGAACGTTGCATCGTGAACCCAATAGCCAATCAGGAGAGAAGCTTAAAGGAGGGATGAGCAATGGAACCTTGAAGCAGTGACCTTTGAGCTTTGATCGCTCACCTGAGGAGTGGCGTGGAGAGAGTGAACTTGCGGTGGGACTAATCTTTGCCATGTGTTTGTATAACTGTGTGCCTGGGGGTAGGCGTTAATGTGATTGATCACTGAAACATTGACCTACATGGTAGCCTTGCCAGACACCAGACTAGCTACTCAGTCATGCCTTGCATCTGTTCAGTATCTGTGCCTGTGGTCTGGGTCAAGATGATGCTGTGATACTGTAGCACCAACGGTTGAATGCAACCAGGTTCTGACACAGTTCTAGAATGAAAGAAACTAGAGATTGTTTTGTAACCGCCAATTTGTGCAGTGTAACTAATGTTTTCAAGTTTCAACATATCAAATCTTATGGAAAGATTTACAACAAGACTAAACTGGGTCTAGGTATTTGAACACAGTTTAAGGATTGGGTTGGAACAACAACTTAGAACGGTGGTTAGTGGGGAGACCTTGCTGGGGAGACGAACACAGAGGGTTGAAACATCTTGTTTGCAGACGTTAAGCCATTCAGATATGTTGGTTCTATGCAGTCAGGTGCTGTATAGAACCATTTATAACTAGAGAAGAACCCTCTGGAAGAAAAGGTTACATATAGAACCACACCATTCCAAACAGAACCCCTTTCAGCTCCATAAAGTGCTGTTTGGAACCCTGAAGCATTGAAAATACATATAGAATAAATCAACTGTGAATTAATAAAACCTTGCTGACCTGAAAAGACCATTTGGAGGCCATTCTTCAATTGATACAAACGGTTCTATATAGCTAGCACCCTTATTTTTAGAGTATATGATTGTGTTGGAGGCTACTGTATAGCGATAGTGACCAGGGTTCTCCATGTTCCCTGGTAGAGCTGTACGAGGAGCATTGGATTGGTGACCAGGGTTCTCCATGTTCCCTGGTGGAGCTGTGTGAAGAGCATTGGATTGGGGACTAGGGTTCTCCATGTTCTCTGTAAGAGCTGTACGAGGAGCATTGGATTGGGGACCAGGGTTCTCCATGTTCCCTGGTAGAGCTGTGTGAGGAGCATTGGATTGGGGACCAGGGTTCTCCATGTTCCCTGGTAGACCTGTGTGAGGAGCATTGGATTGGGGACCAGGGTTCTCCATGTTCCCTGGTGGAGCTGTGTGAGGAGCATTGGATTGGGGACCAGGGTTCTCCATGTTCCCTGGTGGAGCTGTGTGAGGAGCATTGGATTGGGGACCAGGGTTCTCCATGTTCCCTGGTAGAGCTCTGTGAGGAGCATTGGACTGGAAACTAGGGTTGTCGGCTGAAGAACTGCGGATCTGAAGAGCTGCGAGTCGGGGAATTGGTGACCAGAGTGACCTACAGTCCAGCACTGTGTAATGCCCCAGGGACGAGCTTCTGTACTTGAAGAGGATTTGGCTGTGTGGATGGGAGGGGCAGAGGGGTGTGAGAGGGGGCAGGGTAGGGGAGGGCAGGCTGATTCATATGAGAGAGCTATGAACCAAGTGACCGATTGAGACTGTGTGTGTATGTTTTGACCAGTGTGCCAGGAGATGGTGTGGGAGGCGTTCCAGATCTTCTTGGACCGCCTCCCTGACCAAGAGGAGTACCAGAGCTGGATAAACCAATGCCAGGATGGCACTGCCACCCCGCTGGGCATTGGCAACGACTTCAGCCAATCAGATGAGCACCACGCCCTAGTTCAAAGTGTGAGTGGACGGTTCTTGCTGGTGGGAGGGGCATGTGACAGTAGCACAAGCTGTGTGTGTGTCAATACTACTACTTCTCATGGCTTCTATCTTTCTCATTTCAGAGAATACCGTCAGGCTTGAGAAGGTAATAGAAACCTCACTATGCTATCTATACCTCTCACCTTCCATTGCTAATGTTACAATTCTCTATCCATTTCACAATGAGAACCATTGTCATGAATATCACTGATTCCCATGTGTCTCTTCCTCTCTCTCTCTCTCTCTCTCTCTCTCTCTCTTTCTCTCTTTCTTTACCCTACTCATCCATCTGTAGTGAACCCACTAACTCCGAGCTGCCTGTCTGCAGGTAAACTCTTTAGAAACCCTTTTGGGTTTTACAAAGAACCTACAAAGAACCCTGTAAACGATGCGGTTTGGAACCCAAAAGCGTCCGAGCCTGTTGCCCAGATCAAGCGCGTACAGTATGACTGTAGAGGCTGTATGCCTACTGTATGTCCTACTGTATCTGCTGTGTGAAGCACATGGACGCAAACGCGACGCTTCATGAATCTGTTCTCCCTCCCCAGTACGCCGACCCCGGCCATCGCAGAGCAGGCTGTCACTCCCCGGGAAGGTGGGTGTCCTGGATCCCCCTGGGTCACCTGTAATTGGGGGTGACCTGTACTGTATAAATCATTATCCCAAGACGTCTCATCATGACCTGGGCAGACTGGTCTAGGCTGTAGCT